>NW_026860170.1:0-308242 GCF_026571515.1 Ruditapes philippinarum
ACATCACCATTGTTCTCATCATAATTAGGGTTACGATAGCTTAAATCATCAAATTGAGATTGAATTCTAGGATAAAATGACTGGTCTCTCTGTAAAGGTGGTCTCTGATAAGAGGTACCTTCCCAACGTCTTTGTTGTGTCTCTTGGTGTTCGGAATTATCCCTGAAATTGGTATTATTAGTACGCGGTATAAATTCTTGAGCGCAAGGATCATATCTATTAGTCGGATCATGGCAAAAGGGATTCGAACCTGGACCTGGGGTAGGCCTGAGGTGTACAGATGACTGTTTCAGGTCTTTCAATTCATTGATAACACTCTTGAGAACTGAGGTTACTTCACTAAAAAATGCTGGTGCACAATCAGGTTCTCTCATACTAGGACTACATTCAGTTATTGAGGTTTCTGACTGCAAGTGGTTGCTTACCACAGGGGGTACATCATTGGATGAATCATTTCCAATATGATCATATGATTGGTCATTGTTACCATCACTTTGGACCTCTCTAAAGGTTATTACACCTTCGCTATCTACTGCTCTTGGTTCTGACATACTGGTATTATAATAATATCTTTTTTTTATATCTGTCCGCTAAAGAAGGGTTTTTATGTTATCACACATAAAATAGTTGTCCGCTATGGAAGAGTAGATTCTATCACAGGATCTGACAGGATGTTAAATATCAGATCCCACCGCTGCCACCATTAAATGTCACGGTCTAGGCCGTGAGGTAAAAACCTTCGGTAGTGTGGTCTCTCAGTAGAGGTTTATTAATTTAGTCTGTAAAGGGAGTTGGTTGGTTCCACACAGTTTACAGTGATTATCATTCTATATCTACTTTGCTCATTCTGTTACTTATGACTTTAACAGAACACTATCTCTACATAGATAAATAAATTCTCTGTAAGATTTAAACACTGTTTATTCCAGTAGTATTATTCCAGTAGTACAGTAAATTGCAAGTTTATTTGGTTATAACAATGTTACAATAACAAAATAATAAATTGTCAACACATGAGCACAATTGTATTTTTATCATTCAGCAACAGATTCAATACGATAATGTAAATAAGTAAAAGTTTGCAATAGAAATCATCAGAGTTTCAAGTCCTATTAATGTTAAAACCGTTTTCTAAATTATATCTCCCTTAATTTAATGTATCTTAATGTCTAACGCGTGTACCTTCTTTAATAGTCAACACGGAAAAATCGCGTACCAGTGATCCGTGACCAAATTTAACAAGCAGTTAAATAATCTATTTCAAACAGTAAAGTGTTAATAAAAAACGTGTAATAAAGATTAAATATCTAGAAAATAGCTCAGAACTGTTTAATCTGAATAAATAAATCGTTATTTATCAAGAATAGTTTAATTACTTTAGTACGTAAAATTGCAGACGGCACTTATAAATTTTCCGCTCAAATTTGTATCTCAACAAAACGGGGTTTTGCCTCTGAAGTTCTGGTCAAGACTGAGCTGTTCAACCAAAAATCCGGGCCCTTTTATACCCAGACAAATCCCAACCACAATAAATTGGTTGAAGTGGTTGGTTTACAAAAGTGGTTGTGGTTGGAGCCAAAAATTGGTTGGTCCGACCAAGAAATATTGGTTGATTTACCAAAACGGTTAGAAATTTAAACATAGACTCTTAGACCTATGAAATAATAAAAATGGACATAGAACATTTTGTTACAAATATTATGGCATTTTCTTAAACAAGTTATACCTTTTCAATGAAGAAAATACACAAAAATCCGATCGCAGAATTTCGTCAATAAATTAGCTGTAGCCGGTCGTCCCTAGTAACGTACCGGAAACAGTTCAAAATGGCATCTTCAAGTGAAAGTGGAAGCACGTTTTTCTAAGAAAACGGATCATAACTACAAAAATACATGGAATTAAACATTGTTACTTGGCAAAACAGTGACTTAAATAATTTACAAACAATAACAATAGGATTTATAATCACAGGTAACAAGTGAAAGTGACAATTTCCCTCAGAAGTTAGATTGAGCTGCACATCGTAATAATGAAGGATAAACAAGGAAAACATGTTGGATAAAATAGGATAGATTAAATCTGGCTCATAACCCGTATACATGGGTTGGTGTTTTGATTTCTAGTAAAACACAGCTCATTATAAGTTTTATGGCTAGAAAATGTCAACATATCCTCACTATTAAAGATTAGAAGAAAAGTAATTTCTCAAGTTCAAGTCAATTAAGGTAAGGAGTTGAGTTCATGTAGTTCAGTTATGTTACAGTTATAGTTGAAAATTTCAGATCACTACAATATAGGGTTTGATGGTCTTGTTTTTTTAGCTCACCTGTCACAAAGTGACCGGGTGAGCTTTTGTGATCGCTTTTCGTCCGTCCGTCCGTCCGTCCGTAAACTTTTGCTTTAAATGACATCTCCTCATAACCCACTGAGCCAATTTCATCCAAACTTCACAGGAATGTTCCTTTGGTGGTCACCTTTAAAAATTGTTCAAAGAATTTAATTCCATGCAGAACTCTGGTTGCCATGGCAACCAAAAGAAAAAACTTTAAATATCTTCTTTTAAAAAACCCAAAGAGCTAGAGCTTAGATATTTGGCATGAAACATCTTCTAGTGAGTGTCTACCAAGTTTGTTCAAATAAAAGCCCTGGGGTCAAAATTGGCCCCGCCCCTGGGGGTCATTGATTTTCCCTATATGCATATAGTAAAAACTTAAAAAATCTTCTTTTAAAGAACCGTAAGAGCTAGAGCTTAGATATTTGGCATGAAACATCTTCTAGTGAATTTCTACCAAGTTTGTTCAAATAAAAGCCCTGGGGTCAAAATTGGCCCCGCCCCAGGGGGTCATTGATTTTCCCTATATGCATATAGTAAAAACTTAAAAAATCTTCTTTTAAAGAACCCAAAGAGCTAGAGCTGAGATATTAAGCATGAAACATCTTCTAGTGTGTGTCTACCAAGTTTGTTCAAATTAAAGCCCTGGGGTCAAAATTGGTCCCGCCCCGGGGGTCATTGATTTTCCCATTATGCATATAGTAAAAACTTAAAAAATCTTCTTTTAAAGAACCATAAGAGCTAGAGCTTAGATATTTGGCATGAAACATCTTCTAGTGAATGTCTACCAAGTTTGTTCAAATTAAAGCCCTGGGGTCAAAATTGGCCCCGCCCCGGGGGTCATTGATTTTCCGTATATGCATATGGTAAAAACTTAAAAAATCTTCTTTTAAAGAACCATAAGAGCTAGAGCTTAGATATTTGGCATGAAACATCTTCTAGTGAATGTCTACCAAGTTTGTTCAAATAAAAGCCCTGGGGTCAAAATTGACCCTGCCCCAGGGGGTCATAGAGTTTCCCTATATGCATATAGTAAAAACTTTAAAAAATCTTCTTTTAAAGAACCCAAAGAGCTAGAGCTAAGATATTTAGCGTGAAACATCTTCTAATGAGTGTCTACCAAGTTTGTTCAAATAAAAGCTCTGGGGTCAAAATTGGCCCCGCCCCAGGGGGTCATTGATTTTCCCTATATGCATATGGTAAAAACTTAAAAAATCTTCTTTTAAAGAACTCAAAGAGCTAGAGCTAAGATATTTAGCATGAAACATGTTCTAATGGGTGTCTACCAAGTATGTTCAAATAAAAGCCCTGGGGTCAAAACTGGCCCCGCCCGGGGTGGGGGGGGTCATTGATTTTCCTTATATGTGTATAGCAAAAACTTAAAAATCTTCTTTGGAAAAACCCAAATAGCTAGAGTTTAATATTAAGCATGAAACATCTTTAACTAAATATCTTTAAAGTTTGTTAAAGTAAACGCCCGGTGGTCAAAACTGGCCCTGCCCCAGGGGTGTCATTGTTTTTAACTATATGTGTATAGTAAAAACTTTAAAAATCTTCTTTTAAAAAAGCCAATGAGCTAGAACTTAGATGTTTAGCATGAAACATCTTCTTATGGGTGTCTACCAAGTCTGTTCAAATAAACAAATAAAAGCCCTTGGGTAAAAATTGGCCCGGGGATGGGGGGGGGGGCCTATATACAGGTGAGCGACCTCAGGGCCATCATGGCCCTCTTGTTTAATAATTTACCCTTGAATCTTTTTTTACTTGTATTTTAAAAAGGGAAGTACCAGCTATCTGAACTCTAGCACAGATGCATTATGCCCCATTTCTCTGTTTGTACCTTCTGCATTTGTGGAATATACAGAAGTTTTTAGTGTAATTTACATTCTATATATGCCATATGGCTGATATCAAACAGACCCTTTTGTGATAATTATTGTCTTTGTGTTGACACTATTCGTTGAAAGAATGCGTTTACACTATTCGTTGAAAGATTCTAATTGCAATGAATTTTATTTCACAATGTTTTAACTTGACAATTAATGCCATATTTTTAATAGAAAGGGCAGCACCTTGAGACATTCCTGTATGGATTTGAGAGAAGTACAGAGCCTCCAAAACCTCGACCTGGGTAATAATTTCCGTCATTTCATTTTATTGTTTTCAATACAGATTTGTGTTTATTCAATTAAATCCTTTATACTGTTTTCAATTCAGATTTTTTTCATCCCATATTATGTAATCTAACTAATCTTGATCCTTTTGGATACTTAATTTTGTGATTTTTGGTATCAAAGTTCTTTTAATTTACAATCTTATGTGCGGTTTAAGTTTAAAAGCTGGAGTTAATTTTTAGAATTTAGCATGATAGTCATCAGACACATCTGAAAATCAACCACAAAAATTCAGCAAGTTCATAATAAGTAATTTTTTGTCTTGTTTACATTTAGGAAACAAGAAAGGAGAGATTCCGGAGCATCATTATTGTCAAATTCGAGTCTTAAGGTGAGATTTTCTTTACTTATATTTTCTTTCGTGTCCAATGTATCCGCAAGTATGTTCACCAGTCTTGTCACATTATTCAAATGCTTTATTATAAACTGAACTGTCATTGTGAACTGCCTCTGGTCTCGATTTATTTCTGATGTGAAATAGGAAATAAAAAATGAGGGAATGTGTTTTTGATTGTCAGCTAAGAAGCTTTCCAGCTAACTTTCGGAAAGTTGAGTTTCCGATTTTTGCTGAACTTGTACAAATCTTGATCTTTAGCTTAGACCTCTAAAGTTAGAAAGTTACTGTATAACTTTTTCAGTTAGATTATGTAATTTTTTTTTCAGTTATGCCAGACAATGTTTGAGAACAACGCTAATGGTATAGATAGGCGTGACCATGTGGACGGTGACTTGTTGGTAGAAAAATCAGAGGTGGAAGGAATTTATGACTCCTTGATTTACATAGGTACACGTTTTAAGAGTTTTACTTTAAATTTTGAAAATCAAATGTATATTTTCTTTTAAATCCCTTCAGTGTTAAGCTGTTTCTATCAAGGTACATGTAGGTAAAGTGGGGTCTTCATTCACAGGTAAAAGTAAAAATTAACTAAGCATCAAAAATTGTAAACTAATTGTGACATTTTCCAACCATTTGAACTAACATTTTGTCTTTAAGAGAGTTTACTTACATTTCAGCAAGGTATGTTTATAGAGTTCCGGACTGGTGCCATCAATTGTTGTACACTGCACGTATGTTTGTGAAACAAACTTTAGAAGCATATTTAGACTGGTACACAGACTATAAAGTTCACATGGTCACACGGGAACACAGGCTGGTCTCACTTATTCACCTACTTAGAGGTAATCAGTTTACCATCTATTGTTTTGCAACTCGAAACACGAAAATAATGTTTATTAAACTTTACTAGAGAGATGTTCATTACTTTGTATCGTTTGCCCCATAATCCAGTCGGATATTTTTATTACTTGCATGTCAGAAAGCTAACTGGAATTTTATTGAAACTCTATCATTCATTCTTTTTATATGCCTGCTTGTTGCACAAATGACAAGCTATTGTTTGATTAATATCAATGAATCTTGAAAGTTACCAATTGACCCTTTAATGTCAAGTGGCAAAATAAGTCACCCCTCTCCAAATTTCTTTTAATCAATCGGCGATTCTGAATCTTTCTCCTTTATGATTCGAGAAACTTATTTTTGTATAAAATATTGTATTAAAATTTTGTGAATACACGAAGCTCTTTTACAAATACAATATCCTCAGTTTTAAAACTTTCGTCATATGAATAAACAAACAAAAAGCAATATTCTGATTTGCTCTTTTGCTTATTATTTTCAGATGTGCTTTTCTTCGACAATGACCCACCGAGGTAAAGAGACTTTTTTATATTACTTTATAATAGAAAATGATCTGGTTTACATTTAATAAATCTTGTGCATAAATGCTGTGTTTGGTGATTTTCTGTCCCCGTGAAGTGCAGGCAACATAAGACCATGCTAAAATGAAAAATAACTTTATTTTGAAGGAGGTAACTGCTAGCATCCATCCTTTTTGTTTGGACTTATTATTAGAAGCTTCATTTTCAAAATATTACGTAGCTTATAGATTCTGATTACTGACATAGGAAGTTCTGTATGAAACACTCAAACCAACACATCAAATGGTAATGTCATTGAGCTGCACTAAATTGCAATTTTTATCCTTTTAAAATTAACTTAATCAGTTTTTATTTTTCAACAAATAAATTTGTTAACCAGATTTTAAAATATGGCAACTAGAGTTTGGGTGAAAATTAAACAAAAATAAGCAAGAGTTACACACCAAAACGCAAACACACCATCAAAGGCTCTAACTAGAAAAAAAAGTATATTTCTAAGCTAAAAATGAAAATGATATTTTTGATGATAATGGAATATACAATATTTGTATATTTAGGACAGACGATGATAAAAGAAAACGTTTCCAAGAAGTGACGACTGGCTGCCTGAACTTCCTGCCAAGTATGTAACAATGTTACAACTACTTAAGTTTTAAATAAGTGTTCTTATGTTAAATGATATGTGAAATGGCGGTGAGAGACAAACGACCCATAGGCTAAAATGTCAAAGTTCAATGATTACGGAGAAACTTTCGCATTGCCTTGCCTTCACCCAAGGTTGAGATAGCGTTTTCTAGATTGCCCGACACAACTAAATTACAAACTTCAAAATAAAATTGTCTTACTGATTTTATGTAAAATGAGTAATTACAACAGATGAAGAATTTTTTTAAAAATTTCATAGCATGGTGAACGTATCATAGTCATGCAATCTTATTATTTTTGTAACATGGACATGATAAGTGTGGAATTGTTCATGTTTTTATCTTTCTTATTTCAAGAAAAGGATTTCGTACTCACCCTTGCATTAGTGTTTGTGTTTAGGTAGTTTTGGAAGTAATCTGTTCGTAATTTTTTGTGCTCTTGTTGCAAACCTTCATAATTATATTTTCATTACAGAACCAGCGGTATGGGTGATAGGTGAGACTCCACATAGAGAGGGAACTTTAATGATTCTACATGCTTTACAACAACCTAAACTTAACAAACAGGTATATACAGGGCAAACACTTACCTGTACAATATTTGATATTCTTAACTGTTTAATTACATTTAAAGTTGTTATCTGCATTTGGGATTAAAAAGCTTACGAATTTGATTAATATCAATTAAGATTTGTTTATTTATTACTCTGTAATTCATTTAACTAATACGTGTGCATATAATATCATATATTTAACTTAAGTTTAGTCTATTTTGCAACTTTCTAAAATAATAACCAATGAAGACATATTTTGCATGTAATACCATGTATTAAAAAGATCATTACTGTTACTATTGTATAAAAATTGTTTGTTTAAGAATACATGAGTGTATTGTTACATTTTATTTTTTCAGCTCAGTTACGTGTTCCTAGATATATTCATCACAGAATTGTTTCCAGAGTTAAAGCAGTGATCAACTTTAGTGAAAACATGATATCATCAGCAAGAAATCGTTAAATATAGAACAATAATGTTTTGCTTAACTCAATATTTATATTGTTCTGTTTTTGATACCTAATTTTAAGGTTACAATCAAAATTTGAAAGTGGGAACAAACAATGATTCATAATGTACAAATCATTCCTATTTGCCCGTATATGCTTAAATCCATAGTCTGCTGGAACCTAAAATTATAAACATTTGCCACCAGTATAAGGCTAGACCAACCTTCTCATTCTTGAAGACTAACTAGCATCTATACTAATGACAGACTAACTTTTAATATTCACTTTTGTATCTCAAAATTGAGAATGGACAGTTTTCAAAGTGAAATGTAAGAAATTTAGCAGGTTAAAGGGTAACTAGCCTCCGAGTCTGAGTGGTGAATGGCTACCTAACATCGATCCTCTACTCTTTCAGTGCAATTTCCTTGCTAAAACTGTTTAAATCAGTATTATATCAGAGGTTTATCACAATTTTGTTATAACTTGTATATGTTATGTCAAATATTTAATATTGTCATTTATATGTATTGGATGTTTGTCTGTTTGGGTAGATTATAGATCCACTGTTATAATCAACTGTGTTGTTTGAAGGTATGTGCAGGAATAGAAAGAAGTGTCTATTTTGTTCCGTAATCAAATACGAGTAAATACCATGTAAAAATATTTAGATGTAGTAATTATGACGTGCAATATAACATTACATGCTGTGATAAATTATGTATTGAAATGAAAAATATTGTAATTTGATAGACAGTAAGACTTGAATTCCTATCATAGACACAATTAGAGAAAAAATACAATAGTCGAGGTATTGTCACTGAAGTGCTTTTTATCGCGCTTAACCACAGTGGTTTTGAAAACTAATATAGTTTGACAAGGACATAAAATTGAAAGTTTGTAAAAGGCCATAAGTTTTGAATAAGCGTAACGAATACCTAAAAGCAAAATTGCTTTATCCAAAAGTAAAATATAAATAACTTCAAAAGAATTTTGATCATTAAGTCGTTTGATAATTTTCCTCTTATATAAGGATTAATTGCACTATTCACTCTATAGACAAAATATTTTCAATCTTTGTTCGAGTATAATGTATTCATAAAGTTTTCATTTTTAATGGTTACATATGAAACAAACATTTAACAAATTTAATGATAATTTTAATCAAGGAATTATTTGTGTTAAACATTTACAATCGCTTTTAGAAAAAATATTATTCTAAAACTTTAAAAATATCTCTAAACAAATTATTTTTCACAAAATTATTTGTTGCCCTTCATTGATGAATTGATGCTTAACTGTTCATTTTTAGCTTGACTAGGGAGGAATATTGTAGTCGCCCCGGCGTCGGCGACGCACTAAGTTAAAGATTTTGCGTGCAAGTTTGTAACTCCAAAATACACAATAACTTCAGACACTTACTTGAGAGCTAAATATGATGTTATTTTATCTATACAAGACCCATAACCAAAGCATATAATTTGACAGAAATATTGCCCTTTTTTAAATTGCACGTTATCCAGTCACTGGGAATGGTCGGGCACTCGGTCATCAGATAACTATTATTACTTTGAAATATCTGGAAATTTTATAAGCTAAAACTTCTAGCTATTATGATTGCTGCGGAGTCATTGTCATCTTTGTCGTTGTCATTATCACGGTGTCTTATGTTGCCCATTATTCAAACATCTCAACATGAAACTTGGAATACTTGCTCATCATGACATGTGCAGTCGTTAGACAAGGAAAAAAGTCTGAATATATTTGGATTTATGTCCTTTTTTTTTGCAAAATTCTTGAGGTGAAATATTTTTATGAATTATGTCCATTTTTAACTTATACATGAATACAACTGGATTTTGAAAATTATTGCGCAAACACCACATGGGGTACACTTGTTACAAGAATGCGATTGATATTTATAAAAAAAAATGTGAATGGCTTTTTGTATTAAGTTTAATGTTCAATGTGTTATTTATGAAATAAAACTCAAACAAATATTAATGTTTTTGTTGTTATTAATTTGAAATCAGACTGTAACCAATGTTTCCAAGATGGTTTTATTTTTTCTTCAACGTGTATCCTTGTGACCCTTGGAATCTCCTACTTGATTTAGAAAATAACAAAGAAAATGATGATAAAGTGTTGGTTGCTAGGAAAATCAGAAGTCATGCCTGAAGATATGGTTATGTTTTATATAAAACTTTGTTATTTTTGGATGGATTGGAAAATAAACATCCATAGATATGCAGCTTATTATGACGACATGCAAGTTCATTGATGCTCATGTCTGGTCTTCATTTCTGTCATGCATAATATTAAAGCTAACCTTTCAGGTACATTAAGAAGACTTGTTATGAGCAACAGCTAGATGTGGAGGCTACACTTGGATGTAAAAATAGTACATAGATAGTTGTATCTCGTCATATCTATGTCAATCATTCATGGATGCTTTTTGAAATAATTAGGCATACTGAGTATATAAGAAAATGTTTGATAAGGATTCTTTATTGTTGTTACATTTCTTGTTATAGTAATAATGCCTTGGTTTTGAGTCAAAGCTTAGGGTTCCTTTAATGGGCCCTGTTTTGGGGGCATTGTCTGTATCAAGCAACAAATATTGTCATTAACTGTTTTGTTATATATGCATGTTGGATAATTGTTATTTACAAAGTTAATTACAATTGATATTATTTTGATTACCTGGAAAGGTATTTAAAAATTTTGATAATATCTACATAAGAAGCTTGACATTTTTATGTCAAAATCAAGGGCATCTGGCCTTACAATGATGATGCAAGCTGATACCATTTACATATAGGGAAATAATAAACAAATTTAAATAAGAAATAGATGTAACAACACAAATGATTTATTGTTAAAATGCTGTCATTGCTTTATGCAAATTTGAAAGGTTGTTGTACAATAAGGCCACCAGGTCATACACGTATCACAAAATATATAACAATCATGTGATGCAATAACATTATATGAAACATTACAGAAAATAGACTTATCAATATACAAATTTTTTATCTATATACAAAATTTTGAAGATATATTCCCCAATACAATACCTATTTAGATTCATATTCTAGAGTTTAGTTAACATTTCTAAAATATCTTAACATTAGATATATATTACCAATGATAAGAAATATCTATGCAGCTCAAAAAAGCTTTTTGAAATTTCATTTAAATTACACGCAAACAGTTCGGACTTTGTGAGAAATCATTTGGGGAATAAAAAAATGTTAATATTTGGATAGTATTTCGTTTCTCATGTTTACTGTAAATGAATGGACAATGCAATTCATCTATAAAATATGTTACTGACATGGTATATGGGGGACATAACCTCCATTGATCAATATATGCACTAAGCTAACACTTTTCGTTATATAAATCTCATTCTTGTTACATTCTCCTGTATATTTGATCAGCAACCGATAGAAAATACACAGAAAAAATAAGCCCGTACGATTATATATTTTATCAGTAAGACGAGCTCAACTGAAACAAGAATTACATTTATAACTAAACTTTTCATGTTATATGTGTGTTTTTGTCAATTTTCTTGCCAATTAGTAAACTGGATAGAAGCCGGCATATATGAATTTTTGCCACGTTGTTTCTTGCTCTTTGTCGCAAAGAAAGCAGGTAACATTTTAATGCCTGTTTTGGTCTGTTTTCTTGTTCCATACATTGCCCTAAAATATTGAGTGCTGTTTCTTTATGTCCAAGGTATTTGTTTATTTCTATAATGTTTGCAAGTTTACTTAGTGCTTGTCGTTGATCCGTGATACCGTTGAAGATGCCTGTATACTTTATATTGTAGGAAGTACAGAAAGGAAGAGAATCAATTGTAAGCCAAGTCCATCCAGTCTTCATTTTGATCTCTGTGTTTATGTCATCCTCTGTAGATCTGAACATTTCATATTGTAGTTCATGAGGAACACAGTTGATCTCTTGTTTTAAAAATCTGACACAAAATGCTGTAATATTTTTGACACAGTCCTCAATTTGTTCAAAACATACCGTTTTAATTTCTGGTGGAGGCATCATATCCCAGCAGTTACACATAGGAAAAACAGGATAAGAGTAAAACTGGCTTTCAGTGTTCCTCAAAATAAGTTCAGTTTTCTCTATATCCCCTGAACTGTAGAATACTGAAGCCAATTTCAGTCTGCCAGATGAGATATCTGATTCAACACCATAAGAAAGCCAAGCCAAGGCTTGAGGTGACACTTGATGTTTTAAACCTATACTTTCTGAAGCCAGGGCAGATCCATATGTGGAACAGAGAAAAGGTGCTTGGAACGTGAATGCAGCATGTTCTAAATTATTATCTTTGTCGTTGAAGGTCATTAATCTTTCTACAGTTTGCTTCATTATTCCAATATCTTTATTGCTTAATCTATTCAAATAAAAACGATGGGTAATACTACAATACATTGATAATGATAAGTAATAGGTAGCAGAAACAGTTTTACAAATATCCAGTGAAGTGTCTAAATTATAATGTCCTTCTGGTAGAAATTTCAGTTTAACTTGAAGTCTCTCTCCAAGATCATCAATATTGTTTGTAAGTAAACTTTGTACATCATCCTGTATAAAGTCACTTATATTTTTTAAAAAGTTGATGTTTTGTCTCATCTGTAAACTGCCCTGCCATCAAATTGTTTTTCTGGTATAATGAAATGTGGCAGAGATTTTCATTCTGTACACAAATGCTTAGTTTCATCAAGCAGTATTTTAAAACATTCTAAAATAAATTGTTCTCTTTCCAAATGCTTTGCTCTTTTTTGTTCTATACAGTGAAATAGAATTGTTTTTGCACATGAAACTTGAGATGTTTATTTCCCCATGAGGATTTTTAAAAGAGATTTAAGAATAATCTTCATTAAAACATAGGCATTTTATGTGTGTTTATATCTAAATCAAACATTAGACATCTTTCTGCCAGGGATGTAGATATTCTCCATTCCAGTTCAGGATATTTACTGATCTTACTTCCAGTTGGAACACAAAAAACACCAGGTACTTGCTGCATATCTTCTCATCTCTTGTGTTGGCCATTTGCCAATGCCTTGTCTCTCTAACCATCCTGATGCTGTTGACTTTGGCCATGATTTAAAGGGATATGCAAACACTTTGTCTGCATCATAGTCTCCTTGTTGTCCCTGGTGTAGCAAATGATGGTCCATGTTGTGTAGTATATTTAATATTATCAGTTCTATATACTTTGTTCTTACGCAATATTCTTCCTATCCTATCAGTTATATGGTATTTATCAGGAACAACAGTGGCAGGAACAGGTTTATCATGTTGGAGAAGCTGTAGAAAACAGTACCCAGGGGAAGTGTTCTCATCTTGTATCATGAAGTAGTTTGTTTTGCCATGTTCCCACTCTGACCAGTCATGTATTACATTGTAATCATTCTTATAAATTAGCTCGTCAGTGTCTGATTTTAGTCCTATTGTAGTTGTTCCCTCAATCTTACTCCCTAGATAATATGAAATTATATTGTGTCCAACTGACTTCCATGTGATATTAGTCATAGTTTCCATCAACTTGAAATGTTTTCTTGCTCTCATTATCATTCTTTCATTCACGCCAATATCATCTAAAACCTCTGATAACATCAGTGATATATGTTTCCTGCTTTCAGGTGATTGAAACATTCTGTAATTTAAGGAAAGGAAAAGTTGTAAAAAAATAACAACTCAGTTTCTTTTGTTAAATACTTCTACTTTTTCCATTGTTTTGTCCTTTATGCCTAGAACAGAACTGAACAGGAGATCCTTCGTGAGGCTGTGAAATTTTAATTGCCTAATAAAGTTAAAGTGAATAATATCATTTGATAAGTACATACTAGTATTTAGTTCAGTTTAGTTCAGTGTTTTAGCAATCAGCCAAACATTTTTTGACCATTTACAATATTATCATCTTATTGCAAAGACAGTAAGTGCAATGTAAACAGATACCGTAAAATTCTTATTAATCGCCCCCAGGGGCTAAACTTTTCCAAACGAAAAAAGACCTTTTTGAAAACTATTTACAAATATGTGCTATTCAAAGTTTTTAAAACAGAAATCCCTTTTCCTTATACCACCTTGTTGCTTTGTTAATTGAAATATAAAAATAAATAAAAGATAAGGTTTCAATTAAACTCGAAAATGTCTGGTTTTTTGGTAATAACATAATGAACATGATATGTTAAAAATGCGTAATTTAGCAACATTAGAAAAAAAAGGCATGATTTGATTTAAAAGTTTTATATTTTCAAAAAGTGTTGACGAAACCTGCTATGAAAGGCAGTCAACATTTGTACATTTTTTTCACTGCCGGGACACCATTTGATTTTGGCTAAGACATCAAAATAGGTAAGTTGTGTAAGTCTGTTGGATAAGTTAGTTGTGTAAACATGTGTGCATATACATATTACTGTTTCAAATATGATTTGTTTTTATTTAACATGTTTTGTTCGATTAGGAAGGATATGTTAAAATATGTTAGTTATTGAATATTTTTTATATGTAAATGGGTTTAAAAAGACCCAGACGTCTCTTGGTAACTCTATTTTTTGTGTTTTAATATAAACCCATTACTTCATGGGCATTTTGAAAAAAAATGGCTGTTTTCATTGAAAAGTCTCCCGTTACTAGTTCAAATTGCTATAAAACTACAAAAACTGCTTTAATACTACAAAACTTGGCACAAATGTTGACTGGACCATTGACTATGTAACAACATTCCGAGTTTTAAATTTCCTGTTACCATGGCAACAAGGGGACACCTCAAAATTGCCAAAATCACTATTTTGCGTTGATTTTTTCCATCAAAATTGATTTCAAGTGCTGCAACTTCTCAATGGATTGATATAGAGTCAAAGGCTTTTCAGCGTTGGTTACACGTTATCTTATGATGGATCTTGGGTCATTTTTAGCCTCTCACAAGTCCAAAATTTTCTTGGCGATGAGGGGGACTAACGCCCCCTTCAAACCCTCCAAACAGAAGGGGGCATCTCCCCATTCTGGCAACCCCATGATGTACCTTTTTGGATGGGGGTGGCGCTGAAAAGTGCTCATTTTTTATCAACATTTCTCAAAAGAAAGCATGTGTTTGTGGCCCAAAAATGACATTATTTTACTATTTGAGGCCTAAAAGATGGGGGCGAAAGTTCATTGTTTCGCGTAAATATGATGTAAGGGGTAAACAAAAATGATGAAAATACCTAAAATTGCCCAAAATCGCGTTTTTCCATGTTTAGAATGGCCTAACATATAAATTTGAAGAAAAATTGTTGTTTTGTAGATTTTTTGATTTTTTTCATTAAAATCCCTCAACCTTTAAAGCTGGAGAAATCATTAACATGAGTTCAGCGTGCTAAGTGTTGAAATCTAAATGCTTATACTTCTACCTCTGTCTGAAGATACCTCCTATAAGCGGTCATCCTGAAACCTCACTTATTCAAAATGTTATCATGCATACATTGATATACACATACAATCAATATGGGTTACATTTTTATAGACGAGGGATAGAAAGATCAGCTTAAACTGTATACTGACTGTAACGTGGTCCTGGACTCAAACAGAGCGCGAGCTTAGAAACTGAAATAACGGTCTTCCTGTGGTAACATGCTCTCCAGACCGTGTTTTGTGCACTTCCTAACCTCGACCCTCAGGGTCAGTAAAATATTAGATCTTGTAAAAAAAAATTATCTTTGCAGGTCGTGCAATAAAATCTGGTGCAAGAAAACTTGTTAAAGAGGTAATTTTGAAAACTTTTTTGTGCAAATGATTGGTAAGGACAAGGTAACATAATATGAATTTGGATTTATGGCATTATCAGCAGAAGGGTAAATTAGGTTAAATTTTGTTTCAATTCAGAATTGAATTTGAAAAAAGCGCGTCCGTGGCCGAATGGCTTCTAACCACTTGCCCCTCATTGCTGTGGGTTCGAATCGGAACTTATTCTTTCATGTGAAGGAGTTATCTACCTAGCTGACAGAACGTAGATAGTTCATACGGTACCAGTTACCTCAGTAATCAGAAATAATGCACAGAATGGCACAATACGACTATCTCCAACAATAAAGCTTGAAATGGCATATGCTACAGTTTTCATGTAAACATATAGACGTTTTCATGTAAACATAAAGACAGAATTAAAAACCCTTTATAGATTTCGCATGATCTAAGAATATGATTTCTTGAAAAGATTTTAGCCAAAATAGGGATTGATGGAATATAGGCTTTGGTGGTCTTGTTTTTTGTACTATTTACCCTTGAATCTGTTTTTTCTTTGTTTTTTTTAAAGAGGGAAACAACAGCTATCAAAACTTTAGCACAGATGCATTATACCCATTTCCTCTGTTTCTACCCTTGGCATTTGTAGAATATATGTTACCTTCTATTTTGGCTAAAGGGTTTTTTATAGTTCTCTTTTATGTTGGAAATGCAAAAACACACAGAGGCAGCAAAATAATTAAATAATCAACACAAAGACAGGAGTTAGGTTTTCACTCTACAACTGTAATTCAAATCTGCCGTGCACGAAAGAAATGAGGCCCGTCACCAGTTACTATAGTTAGTGTATGATATATGATGAATGATAATGAGTCTATGGGAGTAAATATGAGATGAAGGGTGGAAGGACAAGAAAGAATATATTTATAAGAAATGCACTATATATCATAAAGGATATTATAATGGTAAAGTATATACATGTATATATAATAACAAATGACCCTGTGACATATACAAAAGTTTCTTTGGTGTAATTTACATTCTATATATGCCATAAATCTGATATCAAACGGATCCTTGTATGTTATTTATTGCCTTAGTGCTGACACTATTCGTTGAAAGAATCTAATTGCAATGAATTTTATTTCACAATGTTTAACTTGACAATTAATTCCATATTATTTTTATAGAAAGGACAGACATTTCTGTATGGATTTGAAAGAAGTACAGAGCCTCCAAAACCTCGACCTGGGTAATAACTTTCGTCATTTCATTTTATTGTTTTCAATACAGATTTGTGTTTATTCCATTTAATCCTTTATACTGTTTTCAATTCAGATTTATTTGTTCACCCAATTTTATGTAATCTAACTAATCTTGATCCTTTTGGTACTAAATTTTGAGATTTTTGATATCAAAGTTTCACAAATTTATAATCTCATGTGCGGTTTAAATTAAAAGCTTGAGTTCGTTTTTAGAATTTAGCATGATAGTCATCAGACACATCTGAAATACCAATATAAAAAGTCAGCAAGTTCAGAATAAGTAATTTATTGTCAGTTTGATTAGGTTATTTTTACAGATATGTCAGATAATGTTTGAGAACAACGCTAATGGTATAGATAGGCGTGACCATGTGGACGGTGACTTGTTGGAAGAAAAATCAGAGGTGGAAGGAATTTATGATTCCTTAATCTATATAGGTACATACATGTACTTAAATACTTTGTACTTGAATAGTTAATTGAGTAACTTAAACCATATTTTGCTTTGTTTGAATTAAAATTTGAAGTTTGAAAATTAAGTGTACTTTAAAATTTGCTTTAAGTATTATTTACTCGACTATATGAAAGTATATGGAGAGCTGTCCTACTCGCGCCGGCGTCGGCGTCCGCGTCCAGATTTCATATTAAAGTTTTGGTGCAGTAAAATATTTTTCACTATAAATTTTTCATTTCTTAAGGTATCAACTTCAACTTCAAAATATATGTTTCTTATCATCAACCACATCTGATGTGATGAGGTCCATAACTCTAGCACCAATATGTTTAGATTTATCTCCTCTTGAACTTAAAATATTATTTTTTACTGTAACTCTTTTATTTCTTAAGGGACTTACTTCATACTTCAAATATATGTCCCTTTTAATTAACCACGTCTTATGTGACAAGGTTCATTACTCTAGTACCAATGTTGAAGGAATTTTCTCCCTGTTAACTTAGATTTTGTTTACTAAAAAAATGTTATTTTTTATTATATAACTTCTTTAGTTTTAAAGGTATCTACCTCAAACTTCATATACATATTCCTGATCATCAACCGGATCTTATGTGCTACGGTTCATAACTCTCGAAGCAATATTTACAGATTTATCTCTCTTTGAACTTACAAATTTCTTAAAGAAATATTATTATAACTTTTTTACTTTTTAAGATATCAACGTCATACTTCAAATATATATTTCTTATCATTATACACATGTTTTGTGACAAGGTCCATTACTCTAACATTATCATTTGCCATTAGTATAGCACTAGACCAGCCTGAATATTCGTGCTTACTTACCAGGATCTATACTGTTGACAGTCTAACTTTTAATATTCTCTTTGGTATCTCAAAATTGACAATGGACAGTTTTCAAAATAGAATGTCAGAAATTCAGTAGGTTAAATATCAACTAGCCTCAATTGATTAAGGACATAGTGTTTTTTTAGTTCAGTTCATTTCAGTTTTTGGCAATCTGCAAGAAGTTTGCTGCCCTTTACAATGATTTCATCTTTCAGCAAAAAAAGTAAGTACTAGTTTGATGGAAAGTTTATTTTTACTTCCTCTTTTGGTTGAACGGAAATGACACACCTTTTCCTGTTAAAATAAAAATTGAATTATTTCCCTTTACAGTAGTGTACTGTTATAAATATTCTTTAACACATATAAAAAGACTTAATTACATATACAAAGCTCTATAGTTTTAAGTTGTCAAAATTTTATCAAAATATTACATTATCATATTCCCATCACAAAATGTAGAATGGACTTTACTGTAATCACTTTGTTTTATAACTATGTCAGTCGGTCCAAATGTCTCCCCCGTTTTTGCTCTATATTTTCTATAGCTCTTAAAATGATATGGACCTACATAAAAGTTGTGTTAAAGAGATAGTGGATGTAATTGTCTCTTTTGTGACAATGTATAATAACCTTTTTATTATATTAGCTTTCGTTTAATTTGAGATAGCATCATCATCATCACCCCCAAGAAAACCGCCACCAATATCATCATCAACACCACCACCATCAGCAGCAACAAAACCAATATCACTATCAACAACACCATCAATATGAACCACCAAAACCACAACCACTACAACCATCATCAATAATAGCCCTGTGACACCTGTCATTTTTTTTTAGAAGGTAAGGTAATAATTCATAAATAGTTTTGTCTTAACGCTATGTTTATATAACGCAAATGACGTTACGTCAAAATAATTATATACACTGTCGTTTAATGCACATATACCCAAACGTCAAATATGAAAATAATTTATTTTTTGGATCCAATACGGGAATATATTGGACGGTCAAGAGGTACAAATGCTGATTGTCGATTGATTAGATTTATTAGATATATAATAAATGTTATTACTGGATCCAAATGACCAGTGACCTTCCTGACGTCTATTATTAAAATAGCATTCATATTCCTCTATGCAAGTTATTTGTTATCGATTTACTGGCGAACATTATATTCAAAGCAATAATCTGTCCGATTATTTTATTAATGCATAAAGAAATAATTATCTGTAAACTATCGTAAAAATGTTTTCGAAAATTCTCAGGGACACCTTACTACCTTTAATATAGGCATTCACATACAAAACAATGACATTGTAAAAAAGCGAGGTTTAATTACAGCAATTAAAATCTTAAATCCGTACAAAAGTCCATAAAATCAATGTAATGTCTATCAGATTACTTGACAAACAAAGTATTTATTCGCACATTATGGATATTTGACGCACCTACATTGTATAGATATAGAAGATTGTTTTGGGTACAAACAAAGCATGTTCACTAGATAATGTTATATATGAATACTTTAAAGACGTGACATACTCGATAACCCGTTAAATTTTTTATTCAATTATATATCAGATAAACAGCGCTTTCCTTGATCATGGACAAAGGGTGTAATAATACCGCTATACAAAAAAGGAAGACCATAACAATACAAATAATTACAGAGGTATATACTTTAATAAGCTATTATGGCACAATATTTTCCGTAGTATTAAATGATAGATTGAAAAATTGGGCAAACCAAAATGATGTTATATCTAATTTAAACAAAATTATTGTGCAGTTTATACTATATTTATATTGAATGCTTTTTTTGAAAAACAGATTAATTTGATTTATATGAAGATTTCAAAAATGTCTGGACAATATGTGATCCCTCAAAATGCTGCATTTATCACAACACAATTACATGAAAAATGCAGACTCGTTTTGATTGAGTCCGTACATGAAAGATAATGATAAATACGGAATAGTATATTGTAGTAGTTTTCTGAGGCTCTGTATTTTGCTACGAGCATCGGTGGAAAATTAATATCTCGCGAGACCGAAGGTCGAGCGAGATATCAATTTTCCAACGTTGTGAGTGATTTTGAAAATTACTGTACAGAATGGAAAATCAAAGTAGATATAGAAAGAAAAGAACAAAGTTATGGTTTTTGAAAAGGACGGCGGTAGAAATAGCAACTTTTTCAATTTTACATACGGTGGTAATAATAAGGAAAATTTAAAAAAAGTTTTAACTATCTCGTATTTTTAAATCAAGTGGCGATTCATATATTAATGCAACAAAAATCTTTAACGGTAAAGGTATCCGGGTAATGAGCTCATTAATATCCATAAGAGAGCAATTAGAAGTACCTGTTAGACGTGTTTGTTCTATTTGATTCATTTGTTGCCTCTATACTTCACTATTCATGTGAAGTTTAGGAATTTCTTTAAACTGAAAATCTTGAAAGGGTTCATACAAAATTTCTAAAATGGATTTTAAATGTAAACATGTTCACATGTACTTTTGCTTTGTAAACAATTAATTGTGAATGACGATGAATCGATGTGTTCAAGTCAAGTTAGGGTATTGAATAAACTTCTGTTCTGCTAAATTATTTATGTAACAACTTGGTAGACAATTTTTTAATTTGTAAAAAAGGCTAAGTAAAAGGAAGACGAAATAATGTTGAGATAAAGTCTGATTTTATTGAGCTGTCAAATATATAGAGGATATTGAATGAGTGTAGGTTTAATACTAAATTTATTGAACGAGTTGAATAAAATCATATTATGCGAGCCTCTGGCGAGCATAATATTGTTTTATTCAACGAGTTCAATAAATTTAGTATTGAATCTACACGAATATAATATTCTATTTATCACATATTTTATATCAGAACGGTAAACTGTTATCAAAAGTCATTTTTCTTTGACGCGCCTATAGTGTAACGCTAACATTAGCGCGCTTTAACGCTATGTTTATAGCGCAAATGACGTGACGTCAAAGTGTTATTACACTAGTGTAATACATGTATCGTCTAGTGTAATACTGTTTTTATTAAATGGCTTTATTACACTCCTGCGCCGCGGTTTATGTGATAAGAATGCTTTAAAGCACTCATTTAAACATCGATCCCGCTTCGGTTTTGTCCGTGTGGTTTAAGAGAATTAATAGGGAGTATATAACTAATGTTTTGAAGCTCACACCAGCTTAATATAACGAGTGATTGCCTGATGAGAGGCATGTCTGTGGTTCGATCCCAACTGTTGCCATTGTTTTAGAGGTTTTGTAGTATAATTTAATGGAAATGACCGAGATCTTGCATAATTGTCAACACGGACAAAAAAAAAATGTGTAAAAAATATATTTCTCATGTATTACATGCCATTAAAATAATTAAGAAAATGTATTTCTACCTACCTGATTAGTTTGCTGGAAAGTTTGTTTTCACTTCCTCTGTTGGTTGTGAATGGAGATACAAACGAAATGGCTCACTTCCTCTTCCTGTTATAAAACGGTTTGATTGAATTAATTCCTCTTACAGTAGTTTATAATAAGACTGAATTTCATATAGCTCTATATTTTAAAGTTGTCAAAAATTTATTAACACATTACGTTATCATATTCCCACCATAAAATGTAGAATGGATTATACTGTAATCATTTTGTCATATCTGGAAAGTCAGCCGGTCAGACTATCTCCCCCGTGTCCGGTGTCTGTAATTCCAATTCTCTTAAAGTAGCACGCTTCCAAATTCATGCTTTTTTCATGAAAATTTTGAAAATGTATTTGAATGTGTTATGTTGTTAAGTAACTAAAATGAAGCAATTTACACATAATCAATGGCACTTACAAACCACGTAAATTACCAAAAAGTGGTCAAAATTTGCATAAATAGCCTTTAATGCGTTAGTAATGCAATAGAAATATAGTTGTAAATACTGAAAAATCAGTCATTAATCGCACATAATATGTAAAATATTACTTTACTCTAGAAAGTTATTACCTTTCCTTACATCTTAGTACATTTTACTCAAGTTTGTTTTAATGAAATATATTGACTCATCTGGAGGCATGTAGCTTCAAAAATACAAGGACCTACATAAGACCCTTTGTCAAAAAGATGTTGAAGGAACAGTCACTTCTGTGACAACTCTAGTTATAATTTCCTTAAAGGAATTTACGTGTTAGATTGAGATTTTTTAATTTACAGATATGATTATATAGTTAAGAATGTAGGATTCTGAATTTAAAAAAAATATGCAGTATGTTATAAATCCGATTTAAATGCACTTTGAATTTTGTAAAATTATGATGTTAGTACGTAAAAAAACATGTGCCTACATACTTTAAATTTTTGCTTCAGTAACTGTAAATAAAAATGATTTTAGATATGGACTTTTCATAAATGTTAACGTAATTTTATGACCATTTTCTGTGCATGTAACTTCTTAAATAACCAGACCTTTGTTCCTTTTATATAGACGAAGCATTGAAAATTTTGTAATCATATTTTCATTTTTTTTTCATAAAAAGCTCTTTAAAATAAAACAGTTATACTATACTTTCTTTAATAATCAATGATTAAGTGTTGATTAAATCAGGTCTTTTTAAATAATGAAAGCTTTTTGTATAATGCTACAAAATTGTTAAAAGAGTTTGAAATATGCGTTGTTATAAATATGATATTTTTTTCGGTGTTTATATCAACAGTAACAGCACATTAAATTACGAAAAATATTAGGGATATTACACTTAAACCCTATACTTTAACTTACATATTTATTTTACTCTAAATTTGAAATTATGTCTATAAATACATTTCTACTGACTTTTAATTATATGTCATGAAATAATCAAGAAAACGTATTTTTATCTACCTGAATAGTTTGACGAAAAGTTTGTTTTCACTTCCTCTTTTCGTTGTGATGGAAATGACTCACTTCCTGTTCCTATTATAATAAAGAATAATTGAATTATTTTCTTTTATAGAAGTGGACAGCTATATATATATTCCTATATTTCCTGATATTAGATAGATAATTAACATATGATTCAGACTTAAAATATGTTTATAACCCAGAGTTAAAAATTAGTTCCATTTTTTTAAAAATATAATGTGTAATATTTGTGTTGAAGGATGGATGTACACCAATAGAATGATTTAAGATAGAACGCTACATTTTGAGAACCTTTGAGTAGCGTCTTGAAAATTTGCGTGTTAAAAGTTAACCATTTCAGATTATATTCTGTTAATTTTATGCCAATAAGTTCCAATCTTTGTACATATGACATCAAAATTGACCACCAAAGCCCGTTTTGGAACATAGTGCTAGTGGCAGTTATGACAGATTTTTGTAGGCCAGTCTGCACTTTCGTTTGTTCTTATCACACTTCAGACTATTATTTTATTTGTTTTTAAAAATATCCTCATATCATTATGCATATTTCTTTAAATTGACGGTGCCTAACATACACATCCAGCACAAGAAGGCAGTAGATTAACGGTCACACAGATTAAAGAGATTTTAAATCACCCATCTAATCACTATCTTTATCCTTATTTTCATTTAGATGATAGGTAACATATTACAAATAATTTTCAACAAGTCATCTTGTGAAGTCTTAAAATTAATATTGATTGTAATTAAAATTTATCACTAATAAGTCAAGAAACCAATAAAATAATCACCTATAGGCGATAATTTGATTTTACTTTACAAATATAAAATAACCATGATTTAAAAAATGAATTTATTTATTACCTTTCTGTATAATAGCTTTCCCAAATAAATATCGTACTTTATTTGTAAGTCTATATTCACATATATTATATTTTCACTGTATTAAGAGTATTGAGATTTAACAATGATTTAAGACAATGCTAGCGTATCATGTTACATGTTTTCGCCAGTGTGTAATCAAGTGGATGATTTCAGTCCCCCAGTGTGTGCGCTATGACATATTAATTTGTATAGATTAATCACTTTCTCTAGGCCACCACCTGCTATTATTTTAAAGAAAAAGTGACCCCTTTCCTACGGAAGACTGACTTCTTTGAAATAATTGATTCCATTTTTAAATTTGAAGAATATTGAGTCCCAACTTAATGGTCTTAAACGAAATATAACTTATTCTATGCTATTGTTGTAGTTGCAACATAATGAATACATTCTCATTAGGTTTTTGTCATTTTGACTTTTCCTTTGTCTTAGAAGCCAAAACTTCCATTCGAGCTTATATGCATGATTTAGCTTAAATTCATACTGATTTAGCCTACATGTTTATCAGATTCGAAATCAGATTTCAATACAATTTATTGTCCAAAGGCAATCTTATATTACTGGGGCGGCAACTCGGAAAATAGTAAATATGTGATACAAGCATGAATCTAATAACTTTTAAACATTGATATGACGTTTTTTTAAATATCGACAGTTTTGCAGTAATAGTCTGCATTTCTACAATATTATTTAATGCATCTTGATGTTTTCAATGTACCCTAAATGCAATTAGACAATTTTCTTCTGTCATTTCATACCTACAAATTGTTAAACGAACATGTAGCCAAGCAGGCATCGTTTTAGAGAAATAAGATCTTTAAAAAGTATCAAACATTTTATTTAATCAATTATAGGAGTCCGAAGATATTCTGTACACATCGTATCTACTATTTAAAACTTTCAATAATATTATGTTCTTATTTACAGTGTGGTATTTGGAGACTTTAAATAGATCAGTACCAATTTCATTTGCAGTTTTATAATGACCAGGCTTTAAAATGATTTTGTTTTGAAATTGGAAATGTATCTAAATTCCTTTAGGCTAATCAGAAAAAGGTGACCGTTATCAATATGAATAAAAATTGTCGAAGTAAGAGTTTAGGGAAGTCAACTCAGATTGGCCGAAGTGTTATTCATGTCAAACTCTCTCAAAAGAAAAATTAAGCGCCCACAAGCAAAATGTGTTGGACACACACTGATGTCATTGAACAACTTTAAGTAAAAACTTCTTAACTAGATTTTAAATGATTCAGATTGTACATAAGAAACTCTTAAGACAAAAGATAAATCAGCGTCATAATAGCTGTAAGCAGGTCAGCATCATGCATTCGTTCTTTTGTAAAAATGAATTCGGAATACGAGAGGAACGATGACAACACAGCTCAAGGAACGTGTAAATAAAGCGGAAGAACATTTTCAACAGAAAAGTTGTAAGCTAAGTTAACCTCCGGAGATAATTAATGTCCAAAAGTGAAAAATCATTCAAGGTTAGTTTCCTAGATTAAACAGAAAAATATTAATCAGAACAAAAAATCATTTCTATAGGCAAACAAAGGCAATTGGACAGGAAAATGAAGCATTTAAATTGTTTTGTTGACTTTAAGCAGATAGAATACTACTTGTATATACGAACAACAACGCAATAGAATGGAACTGTATTCATATTCAAATAACATTTTATATGTTTTGTCCACACAACATCTTTAACAATTCAGGTTCTCACATAAAGTACGTCGATCAAACAGAATCCTAGAGTTGGTGCGAACACAAAACGTGAGGAAAATAGTGTTTGCCTTTAAAGTGATACTTAACCAACATTTGAAAGTGACCCTTGTTATGCCAAAATTTTGCTAAATGTTTTCAATGTTATAATCCTAGTTGATGTTGTGCTTTGAACTATCATATAAAAAGGGTAATTTAAATACTTTTTCATTTTTGACCGTATGATAAGCTCAGTGGGTAGTAAGTTGGATAATTAATCGGCCGGCATTTTATACCGGGACGATTAAGGTCACTCCGGTTGTGGTTGATCATGAAATCCTTTCTACGGTTATTTACTATGTACACTGGCCCGGCATGTACACTCGATATCAGTTCCTTTAGGAAGTGAAGGCAACTGGTACTAGTAAACTGCCTTACAACCTTCCCAGGAACGATGCGGTGGCTGAGCTGTGCTCTGGATAACTCAAAGCGGTTTATCTGCCGTACTTTGAAGATAAACTACCACCACAACCACCACCATAATACAGTTTAATCCGTAAAGCGTTGTGATTTGCATTACTTTGCATTTGATTTGTCACCGTTATAGATAAAAACTAAATAGGTTGTGTGATGTTTGACTTCAAATGTTACAACATCGCCATAGCGTATTTACCCACAAAGTCACAAGGTTTCTCACCAGTCTTGCTATTTTCAATGCTATTTGATTTGCATCAACTATATAATAAAATCATTATTTATTGAACTGAATGGAAACAACAATGAAAACATTGTAAATTGCCAAAAAGTTTTCAAAATATGCAAAAAGAGCCCTACTGCATTTGTCATGCAGTAGAAATATGTTGATAAATACAGCAAAGTCAGTCAATAATCAAACATAACATGATAATTATTACTTAAATCTTGAATGTTTGTCACTTTTCTTTAAACCTTAGTACATTTTTTCAAGTTTGTTTTTCTTGAAATATTCTGTCTCAATTGTATGTACGTAGCTATAATTCAAATATACTGATAAAACATGTTAATTGCAGTTTTGTTACAACGATGCATTAAATAACAGTCCACTTATGTGCAAATGGTCTTTAAAACTGCACGCCTGCAGATGAGCCAAAATATTTCAAGAAAATCAATATTCAGTTTTTTTCAACTTCGTATCTTTGAACCAACAATATTATTACATTGATAACCATTTTAAATAACAGTTTTTACACCATCTTATTTATTTTAAGTGTCAGTGTTCAGAGCAACAATACAGACAATTTAATTCATCCATCTTTTAAATCTAGGAAGGTTTTTTGGCGCAAATGACACAAATTTTACTAAAGTTTGATTTTCGTCAAATATTGTGGTTGGAGGCATGCATCTTTATATACTATTTATTCTTATAAATTGATATAAACATTTTTTATGTAAATCATTGTCTTAAAGTTGTTTGATTAACATACTTTATGCCCGTTTTGGAAAATGTAGAGGAAATGTTTCCATTTACTTTCCAAAACATTAACCGAAAATTTGCTTATTGAAATTTACAAGAAATTTTTTGATAATACTTTTAATATATATGTAATTTATTTCAAATTTAGTTCTCTTTGTAGCAAAAAAAATACATTTGTATCCCTAATGCGCAAGAAAAAACATTTTACCGGCATATAATCTTTCAAAACATTTAAAAAATGAAGGGTAAAACAAACTTTCATTATGATACTATATTCAATATATATATAATGTAAAAGTATTTTGTAACCAATATACATTTAAGAAAATTAAGGCAAACTTTGAAAACAGCCCCTCATTGTGGAAAAATTTAGGGATATTTTGAATAAAGCTTTTTACATAGGGAAATGGTCAAATAAGTGTTAAAAGTGGGTGGGGTAGGGTTACATTTTTATACATAATAAAAATATTTCGTTTAAAAACAATCATTTTGCTTGTTTAATTTGTTACCTAAATGTCATTAATATAATTTGTTTCTTAACAATGAGCAATAGGAAAACATTTTTCATAATGATATTATTATAGATTATTTAGAGTTTCCTCATTTCTGAAAAAAAAAAAACCTTCTTATGGCAAAGTTTTAGTTCAATAAATGACCATAACTCATATACCACACGGTAAAATTTGTTAAAATTTTGCATACAGGTGACATTTACGGCTTATAGATATCCTATGCTGTCAATTTTACAGTTCTTATAGTGCCCATTAGTGGTGTTCTACCTTAACATTATTCGAAAACTTGAAAAATGAATTATTTTACAATTTTAACAAAAGAAGTAATTTTTGTTTTCCATTGATGAATTGCTCATTTCAATTCGACTATTCCAAGAATACGAAGAACTGTTGTTATCTAGCCGGCCTGCCGTCACATTTCCTTTAAATTTTTGCGTGCAATTTGGAATTCCAAAATTACTCAAGTTCAAATTCTTAATTGAAAGCTTAAAATGAGATCACTATCCAAGCCTATTACTCTAAATTTTGACAGAGCTGCGGCTATGTTGTCGTGCGAAAACTTTAATGTAGCCATTATTCCAAACTTTTAAAATATCTCAACAAGAAACATGGAATAAATATTCTTAATGAAAATTTGCAGTCGTAAGGATATTAAGTCTGAAAGCTATAATATAATTTAGTTATGCCAAGAACCTTAGGTCATACATATCCATTTCTGGTTATATAGTTTTGTATATTCCATCAACAACCTATATAGTAAAAGAATGCACTGAAAATAATGCCCATAAAATATTTATTTTATGAATTCAATCAAGCATGACATTATGATTAAACCTTTCATGCTATATGTGTTTTTGTCAATTTTTATTGCAAACTAATAAACAGGAGAGTAGCCAGCCGACAAATATGAATTTTTGCCACATTGTTTCTTTCTCTTTGTCGCAGAGAAAGTAGGTAACATTTTAATGCCTGTTTAGGTCTGTTTTCCTGTTCCATACATTGTCCTTAAATATTGAGAGCTGTTTCTTTATGTCCAAAGTTTTTATCTGTTTCTATGGTGTTTGCAAGTTTACTAAGTGCTTGTTGTTGATCCTGATACCTATGAAGATACCTGTAGACTTTATATTGTAGGAAGAACAGGAAAGGTAGTGAATCAACTACAGCTAAATCCATCCAAAGATCTTCATACTGATCTCTTTTATTTTTGTCAACTTGTGTAGATCTGAACATTTCATATTGTAGTTCACGAGGAGCACAGTTGATCTCATGTCGTAAAAATCTGACACAAAACGCTGTAATATTTGTATCTTCATTTTGCACACTACATACCCTCATAAATTCTGCTGTTGGTTTTGGAAGATGCATTGCATCTTTGCAGGAGCATAAAGGTAAAACAGGATAAGAGTAATACTGACTTTCAGTGTCTCTGAGAATCATTTCAGTTTTCTCCATATCTCCTGCACTGTAGAATACTGAAGCCAATTTCAGTCTGCCAGATGAGACGCCTGAGTCACAACCGTTTAGTAGCCAGACAAATGCTTGAGGTGATATTTGCTTCTTTAAACCTATACTTGCTGAGGCAAGGGCAGATCCATATGTAGTACAGAGAAAAGGTGCTAGAAAAGTGAATGCAGCATGTTCTATATTATGTAAGTTTGCTGATTTAAATGCTTCCGATGGATCACTTTTTTTTAGATATTCATTATCAATGTTACTGTAGGTCATTAGCCTTTTTACTGTTTGCTTTATTATTCCAATATCTTTATTATATAATTGATATAAATAATTACGATGATTTGCACCACTACACCTTGCAATTGCAATGTAATTGGAAGCAGAAAGCATTTCAAAAATTTCCATTGAAGAATATAAATTGCTTTGTCTCTCTGGTTCTACGTTCAGCTTAATTTGAAGTCTTTGTCCAAGATAATCAATATCGATTTTAAGTAAACTTTGTACATCATTCTGTATAAAATCACTTATATTTTTTAAAAGTTGATGTCTTGTCTCAGCTGTAAAATGTCCTGCCATCAAATTGTTTTCCGGTATAATGAAATGTGACAAAGTGTCATTCTGTACACAGCTGTATAATATCATCAAGCATTCTTTTAAACATTCTAATAAGTTGTTCTCTTTCCATATACTTGGCTCCTTGTGTGCTATACAAAGAAAAAGTATTGTTTTACACATAAAACTCGATAAACTTATTTCTCCTTGAGGATTTAAAAAAGACTTAAGAACCATCTTCATTAAAACATTGCACTTTATTTGTGTTATATTTAAATCAAACATAAGACATCTTTCTAACAGTGATGTAGATATTCTCCATTCCAGTTCAGGATTTACACTGACCTTGCTTCCAGTTGGAACAACAAAACATGGAGAAGTGGCAGCAAATGTTCTAATATTTTGTTTAGGCCATCTTCGTATACCCGGTCCTTCTAACCAACCTGATGCTGAGTTTGGCCATGATTTAAATGGATAAGCAAACACAATGTCTGCATCAGTGACTCCTGCATGTCCCGGTAAGTAGTTGTTCCTTCACTCCTACTCCCTAGATAATATGAACTTAAATATTTACCCATTGACCTCGCTGTGATATTATCCATAGCCTCCATCAGCATGTAAACTCTTCTTCCTCTCATTACCATTATTTCATTCACACCAATATCATTTAAAACCTCTGATAGCATACGTGATATATATTTTCTGCTAGCAGTCGATTGAAACATTCTGTAAAGTGATGATAAGGAAAATGGTATAAATATGCAAGAGAGTTTCTATTATGAAAGTCTTCGACTTACTTTTTGTAATTTATGCCTTAAAACAGAACACAACAGGAGATTCAGTCCAGTCTTGACGTTGCATTACTTAGTTGAGAAAGTGATCGATGAAAGACATACTGGTATTTAGTTCAGTTTTGTTCTTTGGCAATCAGCAACAAATTTGCCAAAGACCATTTACAATATTTTTAACTTCTGCCAAAATAATTAAATACAATGTAAACATATTCAAAAACATTATTGTCGCAAAGAAGATCATACAATTGATCAGGAGCCAAATAATATACAAAGCAATACAAAACAAATTCTAAATGGTACATTGAACACTTTAAGTAATAAATATTAAGTTACACAGATCCAGTATAAGGCATTGTTAATTTTTATCAATTGTATTGAGATACTCGTTCTTTATTTTGTTGATTTTAATTGATTATAAATTATGATGTCAGAGTGTAATAATAAACTATATTTCGACATACTTGTTGTTTTAGTAACTTTAAAATAACATGCTTTGTAAATATCTGCTTTCCATTAATGATGATATAATTTATGACCATTTTCAAATGCATGTAAACTCTTGGATAACCAAACCTGTGTTCCTTATATATTGACGAAATATTGAAAATTTTGTTATTCTATTTTCATTTTTGGTTTAAAATCTTTTACATAAAATTCTACATACTTTTTAATTTGTTATTTAGCGAAATTTAAATCATGTCCTTTGAAATATTAAAAGCTTAGTTACAGAATTTTTAAAAGGTTTTGATTTATCAGTTGTAATGAATTTGATAAATTTGTCAGTGTTTTTATCTTCAGTAACAGCACATTGAATTTCGATATGATCATTGACAGAGAAATTACACTAAAACTCTATACTTAAACTACAAATTCAAAATTCTGTGTATAAAATTAAAATTAACTTCTAATATCTCTTCATTTATATGTCATGAGAATAAACAAGAAAAATATTTGTATCTTACCTGACGAGATGGATGGATATTGTTCAATCTATTTTTAATTCCTCTTTTGGTTGTTAATGGAGATACAAGGGGAAATGACTCACTTCCTCTTCCTGTTATATTAAACGTCAAATTAGTAGTCAAAGTCAAAGTAGTGTACAGCTTTTAAAATTCTAAAAAAAAAATATGTCAACCGACTTAATTACATATAGTTAAATTCATTTAACTGGTCAAAAAAATTAAGACATTATATAATTATATCCCTACCACATAATGTAGATGGGGCTATACTGTAATCACTTTATCACGTTGGTAAGTCAGGCGGTTTATTCTTCTGTTTCCCCCGTGTCCGCTTTATAATTCCTATATTCCTTGAGAGATGTTATTCAAATTTAACTCAAATATTCACCTCAACAAGGCAATGCGCGGAACTTATTCAACATTTTGCCGGCTCAACGTTAAGGTCATGCTTTAAGGTCATGTGATATACATGTATATTTTCGTATTGCCCTTCAGTACCTATGCCGTTGACCAATATTCTTCAAATTTAGCTCAGAGGGAAACATTAATCGTATGATTATAACAGAAGGCATAATATTCGTATATTTATGACAGACGATGGAAAAAGAAAACGTTTCCAGTGATGACTGACTGCCTGGACTTCCTGCTAAGTATTTAACATAGTTAATATGTTCAGTACTTTTAAAGTAAGTCTTGTAATTCTAAATAATTTCTGAATCGGAAGTAAGGACAAATGACCATGAGACTCAATGTCCAAGCTCAATAATATCAGGGATATGTTCTCCTTGCCACACCTTGACAGGTGATTGAACCAGAGACCCTTTGATTACAAATTAAAAAATAACAACGTAACACTACTTATTAAAAGTGATGAAGCAATTTATTCATAGAAGATAAGACAAACTTTCAAAATGTATGTAACATGATGAACATGTCATGATTATGTAACAATTATATTTGTTACCATTTTTGACCATTTTTAGTTTTTCAGCTTGTTTATTTCGAGAAAAGGATTTTGTAACGGCCTTGGCTTTGGTGTTTGTGTTCTTTCAGATTCGGTAAACTGCTACTTGCTTCCATCTATAATATTTATATTTTTTATAACAGAACCAGCAGTTTGGGTGATAGTTGAGACTCCACATAGAGAGGGAACTACAACAACCTAAACTTAACAAACAGGTATATATAGGACAATAAGTTACAACTGGGCAATGTTTGATGTTCTAAATCGTGTAATTATATTGAACATGTTGTTAAATGAGTTATTATCTACATTTGTACTTTAGAATGTGTATAAATTTGAATAAATTCAAATGAGATTAAGCGTTGTTTATTTATTGTTATTCAGTACATTTCATTAATAAATATACATGTGCATAAAATATTATACATATTAGATTTGGCATTGAAACACATCACATATCTCGTCTATTCTGGAACGTTGTATAATTGTGTTAAAAGCAGCACGCCTCCAGATTCATCCTAATTTTCATGAAATTTTTTAAAATGTATTTGAGTGTGTAATTTTTTAAAGTTACCAAAGGAAGCAATTTACACATTATCAATGGTACTGACAAACCACGTAAATTACCATAAAGTGGTCAAAATATGCATAAATAGCATTTACTGCGTTAGTAACACAGTAGAGATATAGTTGTAGATATTGTAATATCAGTCATTAATCGCGTATAATATGAAAAATATTACTTGCATCTTGAAATGATTTACTTTTCCTTATATCTAGGTTCATTTTTCTCAAGTTATATTTTATGTGCGTGAATTCCGGCTGTCTGGCTAACTTCACGAACATTTTAATTTTATTGAAATATTTTGACTCTTCTGGAGGCATGTAGCTTTAACCAGTTGAAACAAGTATCGTTTTAAAAGCTCATAACTTTTTTACTGCTTAGATGATATTTGTACAAAATACGTGTGGTGTTATTTAAATTAAATGAATTCCCGATTTACATTGCACTAATTTACGATTACAACTTCATGAATTCACAATATCAGCTTCGTAACTTCACGATTTAATCCGATATATGTTGTTTAATTCATTAAAACGTGCAATATTTCTACATGTGTATATGTGAACTGTGATAAATAATGTATGGAAATGAAATATTGATTGACTTGAATTCCTATCATAGACACAATTAGAGTAAAATTACAGTAGTTTACAAAGAATGGTATTATCACTGATCTGCTATCTATCTCGCGGAAACACAATAGCTTTAAATACTATGTTTTTACAAATTAAACAAGGGTGCCATAGTCACAAAATACGCCCGTTTACGAAAAAGCTTTAGATGGAGATGGGGGCATTATGGATAAGTGTTATCTAGCAAGCAAGTTTTTATTCTTGGCACTGTGTTGTTAAATGAACCTTAAAATAAATAAATAGGGAAGATATGCACAGAATGTGTGACCTTGACCTTGGTCGCAGGGACCTGAATTTTATGCACGGCACTAAGCCTTACAATGATGAACATTTGTGCCAAATTATATTGAAATCCCTCTATGCATGTAGAAGTTTTGCTCCAGACAAGTGTTTTTCTATGAGCTCTAACTGTGACCTTCACCTTTGACTTAGAGACTTGGTTTATGTGCAGGGCACTACGTCTCATGGTGGTGAACAATTCTATAAAAGTAACATTAAAATTCCTCCATGCATGTAGAAAATATGCTCCGGATAACATCTGGATATTTAATCATCTCCAGTGACCTTGACCTTGCAAAATATTAACCTAAATTAAATGTGTAACACCTGTAGTCATGATAGTTACCATTTGTGCTACAATCCATCAATAAATGATGACTAAATGGTCCCTGTAACCATCTTCAAATTTTTATCTGAACTTTGACCTCTTTGTGTAACCTTGACTTTGGGTCCCGCAGGGATCTGAATTTTGCATGCGACACTCAGCCTCACAATGGTGAACATTTGTGCCAAGTTATATTGAAAACCCCCTATGAATGTAGAAGTTTTTGCTCCGGACAAGCGTTTTTCAAATGAGCTCTAAGTGTGACCTTGACCTTTGACCTGGATCATGCATGGAGCAATACATATCATGGTGGTGAACATTTCCATAAAGTATTATAAAAATTCTTCCATACATGTAGGAGATATGCTCAGACAAAATCTGGATATTTCACCATCTTTAGTGACCTTGACCTTGCATATATTGACCTAAAGTACATGTGTCACAGCCGTAGTCATTATAATGACCATTTGTGTTACAATCCCTCAATAAATGATGATTAAATCGTCCCTATACACATCTTCATATTTTTATCTTTTTTAAACGGGGGGCGTATAAAAAGTACATGTAATTTAATAACTAAAAAAATTCTGATTAAAGATTTTATTCTAGGGAAATACATTTCATTACAATTCTTAATCTTTGAATGAGCTGAACTGATATTTACTTGAAAATTAAAAAATAAATTAAATTTCTATGAGAAAGTATTTACATTTGATAAGGTAATTACTGTATGATCTTTATGAAACAAATACCAAGTCTACAGAACACCATAGTTATCACAGTTAAGAATCTTGACCAATGAATGAAACATGTGTAAATAAATGTTACATTCTTTAGAACATACTCAAGTCCAAGAAAGAGGATTATTTCATGCCCTTTGATTAAATTCTATTTTTAGAATTGAAAGTGAAAATAGATCAAGGGGTGTAATTGTGTAAGTCATTTATGAACAAAGTAATAACTTTGTTGTCTCCCTTTGATTAAATTCTATTTACAAAATCTGGATATTTAATCATCTTTAGTGACCTTGACCTTGTATATATTGACCTAAATTATATGTATCACAGCCATAGTCTTGATAATGACCATTTGTGTTTACAATCCCTCAATAAATGATGACTAAATGGTCCATATACACATCTTCATATTTTTATCTGAACTTTGACCTCTATGTGTGACCTTGACCTTGGCCGCAAGGACCTGAATCTTGCACGCGACACTCCGCCTCACAATGGTGAACATTTGTGCCAAGTAATAATTGAAATCCCTCTATACATGTGGAAGTTTGCCCGGACAAGCATTTTTCAATGAGCTCTAAGTGTGACCTTGACCTTGACCTAGAGATCTGGTTTATGTGCGCGACACTGCTCCTCATAGTGGTGAACATTTATATGAAGTTCATTAAAATCCCTCAATACATGTAGGAGATATGCTCCGGACAAAATTGGACGCCGCCCGCCCGCCCGCCCGCCCGCCCGACCGCCCGCCCGCCAGGGGCGTTCCCATAATACGTCCAGTTTTTCAAACGGTCGTATAAAAAGGAGAACAACAACACTTTATCAACTATGGATATTTTACGATATTTTGTCTGTGTCATTCACCAGCAGACGATGTTCCAACCGGAACTTAATGTCTGAAATAGATATAAATCATTTCGGTATAAATATGCCACTGAAATAGCTTTGCCTTAAAGAAAAATGAAATTGCAACTGAAATAAACATGGTCACCATTCGTGATTCGAATTTGGGTGTGGGAAGTGTCCGTGGATTTGTAAAAGAGTCTTCACACATGTTTTAGATATTGACTCATATAGTTGACAGTAGTAAAGTAACTAAGAATTGTACCAAATTGCATTCATTGCAGAACAATGTTAATGTATGTTGTCAAAAGTTTAAAATTCTTTAAATGAATTTATTGTCTCAATTAAAGAGTACAGTGTTATATATATGGATATAATTTAGTAGAATCAAGAGTTCAGTGTAAAAAGAAACATGATGTTTTTAAACGAGACTTTTACATTCATGTCTAACAAAAAGATATCAACTACCTCATGTAAGTTACGCATTAATAAGTCCATGTATTTATTGTTCATATATTTATGGTTTGCACAAAGAGAGTATAGTACTCGTCAATCTCTTCCATATCACCTAAAGTTTAATCATAGTCTTCTCTTTATTACTTGTTTTGATGAAATCAATAAAACTTTAAAATTAATTTAACAATTTTTGACAATTTCAATGTAAAGATTCAGCGCTTGAAGTATAATACAAGTATCTGTGACTACTTCTAACTATTTTATATAACAGGTAGTGTTTATTGCTACCTGAACAAGATGATACTTTATACTACATGTATGTTTACCTGTTTACAACATCACTAAAATGATAATATGGACAACTTTATGTGTACATCATACAGTGTCGCACTGAATGATACTTTAGACTACTATCTTTGTATAAAATGTATTGTTGACTACTACTTGTATTATAGAATAATAATTAAGTATAGCATGCAGTGGTCATAGCCTCTTGCACAAAATAAAACCATTAACTACGTATTGCTGCTTTTTCGGAATAATACGACTATTACTTGTTCAATCATTGTATTCAAACCATTTTTTAAAAATGTGAATAAAGATCATTAAGGCAAGGCGATGTTGTTTCTTGCACAGAATCATACCATAGATTATAACTGTTAAACATCCAGTGTTTATTCCTTTTTCAAAGGAATGATACCATCGCCTGGCACCTGTACATAACATGCAGAAATGTGATGCATTTTGCAAAGAGTGATACCATAGACCTCAACTCTTACATCATGTAGTGGTTATTGCTTCTTGAATAATGGGAAGAAACTGAAAATCCGACAATTAGTACATAATGTTTTTTAAACTTAAGCCCACATGCTATCTAAGGGTTTTGTTTATTTTACTTGCCAACCAGCATTCCAGAGAGAAGACGACATATATGGACGTTTGCCACATTGTTTCTTGGCCTTTGACGGAGAGAAAGCAGGTAACATTTTAATGCCTGTTTTGGTCTGTGTTCTTGTTCCAGGCATTGTCCTAAAATATTTAGAGCTGTTTCTTTATGTGCAATATCTTTATCTTCTTCTATGGTTCTTATAAGTCTACATAGTGCATGTTGTTTTTCTTTATATCTTTGAAGACGCCTGTAGATCTTAATATAGTAGGAAGTAGATTGAATGGTAGAGAATCAACTACACCCATCCTTAATCCTCTCTTTCTTCTCTGTGTAACAACGATGTCTCCTGTTAGATCTGAACAATTCATATTGTAGCTCTTGAGGAATACATTTGACCTCCTGCTGTGTGAATATGACACAATCTGCTGTCATTTGTTTAACACAGTCCAAACCTTGCTCATTGCATACTTTTTCAAACTCCACTGTTGGTGGTTCTTGAAACTTTGAAAAGCCGATATAAAAAAGAGGACAAGAGTTGTATTGTCTTTCAGTGTGTCTCAGGATTAGCTCAGTTCTTTCCATATCTCCTTCACTGTAGAATGCTGAAGCCAATTTCAATCTGCCAAATGTGACATCTGAATCTAAACCACTGGAAAGCCATACAAATGCTTGAGGTGACATTTGATTATTCAAACATATATCTTCTGAGGCCAGAGCAGATCCATATGTGCTCAAAAGAAAAGGTGCGAGAAACTTGTATGCATTCTTTTCTAATTTATTGCCACTGTCTCTGTAGGTCAAAAGTGTTTCTACAGATTGCCTCAATGTTCTTGTGTCTTTATCATGTAAATCTTTTAACATTTGTTTATGAGTTAAACGTACGTCACGTGCAATGTTGAGGTAAAGGTCGGCAGAAAGATGCTCACTCATTTCCAGAGAAGAATGCAAACTGTATTCTCCTTCTGGTACTGAGTTCAGTTTAACTTGAAGTCTTAGTCCAAGATTATCAATATTGATTGTGAGTAAACATTGTACATCATTTTGTATAAAATAACTTATATTTCCCAGAAGTTGATGTTTTGTCTCATAGGTAAATTGTCCTGCCATCAAATTGTTTTCTCGGATAAAGAAATGTGACAAATGGTCATTTTGTACACAACTGTGTAATTCCACGAAACAGCGTCTTAAACATTCTGTTAAATTGCTCTCTTTCCAAAAACTTGGTTCTGTGCTTTCTATAGTGTGTAATAGAACTGTTTTGCACATGAAACTTGATATGTTTATTTCCCCTCGAGGATTTAGACAGGATTTAAGAACCATCTTCATCAAGAGGAAGCATCTTAACTGTGTTATATTTGAATCAAACATAAGACATCTTTCTGCCAGGGATGTAGATATTCTCCATTCAAGTTCAGGATTTACACTGACCTTACTTCCAGTCGAAACAACAAAACACCTGCTACTGGCTGTTCCCATCCTTAGTGTTGGCCATCTGCATTTATCCTGTCTCTCTAACCAACCTGATGCTGACTTAGGCCACGATTTACAGGGATATGCTAACACTCTGTCTGTATCAATGAATCCTGGTCCCCCTTCTAATGCAAGTGATGGTCCATGTCGTGTGATATCTTTGACGTTTTTGGTATCTAGTGTGTTCTTACGTAGTATTCTTCCTCTCCTATCAACTACATGCTTTTCATTAGGATTAACTGTAATAGGAAGAGGTGTACGAAACAGTTGTAGGAAACAATATCCAGGGGAAGTGTTAACATCCTGTATCATGAGATAGTTTAACTTGCCACGCTCCCATTCTGACAAGTCTTGCATTATATTATACTTATTAATACAATATACCTTGTCAATGTCTGACCGTAGTCCCGGAGTAGTTGTTCCTTCACTCTGGCTTCCTAGACAATATAAAGAAAAATTGTCACCAATTGACTTCCATGCCATATTACTCATGGTTTCTGTCAACATGAATACTTTTCTCCTTTTCTTCACCATTCTTTCATTGATACAAATGTCATCTAAAACCTCTGATAACATCAGTGATAAATGTTCCCTCTCCTCGGGTTTTTGAAACATTCTGTAATGTATGCAAAGAGAAAAATGTCTTGAATCATTGATATCATTCAAGAGATTGCCTATTATTATGGTCATTGACCAGTAATAGAAAATGTAATATGTTAAAGATAAAATATAAAATCTACCAAAATCTTAAAAAGACTGTCCTGCTCTTTCATAACTTGAACGTTACCGATAAATTCTTAATAATATCTATAGAAATATCCTTGGATTATTTATTACATATACATTGTATAGTATGAAATTGAATACAATTATGATAAAATGTCACTTTGACTTTTACCCGAGTACTTACCCTTTTAAGATGGGCAGAGTGTCACTTTAAATACTTTTACTTATCATTTTTGTCCACTATTTTCTAGAAAAGTGATCTTGGGGTGATATTATGATAATTTAGTTACATAATTAAGTTTGGGAAGTGTATTGATAAAAGATGCAAATAAATATATGTTAATATAATTATATCATTTATGACTTTATTTTATATATTTGTATCGATATGTTCCTTCTTTATGTCTTTGATTTTGGATTATATATGAATTATGACAAAGTGTTTCACAATAATAAGTTAGTGATGTCATTGAGTGACAAAATAACTTTACATCTTGTCATTTTTTTCAATTTAGTAATTCACGTAAGTAATCAATAGCCTCCGTAAACAACATTACTATCTGTAAATAGTCTAGGGAAAATAGAGGTTATGTTCAATTTAACAAAAGAGTGGCCATTTGTCAGTCTTTTACACATGATGTTGCTTTTTATATTTTATCCTGAACATTTTGGTATTATCAATTATTGATCAAACACCATTAAACTAGTCAATCTTTTTTAAAAATGCCACTATAATTATATGATATAACTAGTGTTGTTCAGAAAAAGATATCTAAATTCCTTATTTTCCTTATAAATGTATGATGAATTTATCACGTGATTTCCAGTAATTCGTATAGATTTTCTTTAAATGCATGTAAACTCTCGCATAACCTGTTGTATTCCCATAATATTTTTTTTTGTTATTTATACTTCCTGTTTGATTTAAACAAAATGTTTTTGTTAAAAAAAACTCATTTTGATGTTTTAATCAAGAATTGATTGAATTATGTCCAATGAAATATTGAAATCTATAGTTACGGAATAGTTTAAAGATTTTACTTATCAGTTTAAATGATTTGATTAATTTACAGTGGTTAATAATATACTGAATAAACACATAAATGTGTAACTTTTAAGAGAACATCAATATGGTAGACACAATAACTAAACACTACGCTAGCATATTCAATAAAAATAAGTGTATGAAATAAAATATTACCTTACTTTCAATGTTGGGTTCATGAAAAGAAACAAGAACGTGTACTTTTATCTATCTATCTAGCTAGATGGTAGTCTGGTTCCCGGTCGTACTTTGTTAGGTAAAAGTACCGATAACGATAGTGGTTTTCCTATGTAATTACAAATGGGAATAACTCACTTCCTCTTCCTGTTATTCTAAAAGTTAACAAATCAGTAAATAATATACATTTCTATCGATTTTTACTAGGCACGGATTCACCGAATAGGGGAAAGGCTTAAGTGACTAAAGCTCAAACCCAAAGACGCTCTGGCTGGTTGATTTTTGCTTATGATGCGAAACTCGTATCAAAACTGATTTTATTGGCTAGACAAATGAGACAGATCAGTTGATTATTTAGGAGGGAGGTAATACTTATATAAACTATCACACAAAATCGTATTCATTGTCTCCCTTTTTCTCTGCATTGTTCAAAAGACCCGGAACATATTGATAGTCTGCATGAAAAAGATCCTTCTGCAAATTCCTTTTTTATAAGTTTCTTTTCTTAGAGTCCCTGAATGCATTTAACTGCAATTAGTTGATAATGTTTGAAGACGTTAACTTGAAAAGTGTAAATATGAAGCCATTATGTACAAATATAGAGCTAGGTTTAGAAATTATTATAGATCCTGTCTTCTAATTGGTTTATTATGTCATTTACGAGTAGAAGACCAGTTGCAATGTTTTATTTATTCGTGGTTTCTTTACTTACGTTACAAAACTGATTTAATTGGTTTAATTTTAGATCCAAGTGTCAAATAGTTGTCAAATGAACTGATGGAAAAGCTCAATTGAGCGCAATTTTTTTCTTTGCTTTACTTTGTTTGTTGATTTTTAAGAGGGAGGTAATACTTATATCAACTATCACACAAAATAACATTCATTATCTCCCTTTGATGTTTTAAGATCCTTTCGCTAACAATTTAGTAGTCTGCATGAAAAAGACACTTCTGTAAGTTTATCTTTTTAGTCTGGACATTGTTCCCTGAAAAAAAAAATAATTGCAATTAGTTTGAAAATGTATGAAATTGTTAACTTATATTTTCTACAGAAAGGACAGAACCTTGAGACATTCTAAGCTTTGAGAGGAGTATTATTAACACTTCAAAACCTCGACCATTTATCCTTTGTACAGTTTAGTTTTCAATCAAATAAGCTTTAAATCCTTTATTCATTCTTTATACAGTTTTCAAATTCATATTTGCTTTTTCCTTCATACAGTTTTAAATTCAGATATGTATTTATTCTAAAGCGCACATTATATCTCAGAATCCAATTTTTTGGGCTTCTCCAGAAAGAGCAAACATTGTTTTATGGCGTTTAAATAATGTTCAAGAGCATGTTATATGTTAATCAACAGATGAAAATAGTACTGAATGTGGAATTATGAAAGTATCAAAATGTCAAGAAAGTCGTATTTTCACATCCATTAATATACTAAATAACTGCAACAGTTACTGTACTAAACGTCAAAAGGCAACAGAAGAAAAAGATTGTTCAGGTAAATAGCCCATGAGTTACTTTATGAAAACAATAATTGGACATAAAATAATAAAATATAGTTTTCAAATCAAATAATTATAATTAATCATTGAGAAATATGCCTAGTCTGGTCGGTATATATGATGATGGTGAACGAGGTAAAGGGTATATATTTTTAGCTTATCTGTTTCGGAGAAAAATCTGGCCATTATGATATCATGTCGTCGTAGACAATAACTTTAACGCTGTCACTTCCTCAAATTATTTTAAGGCACGAAACGCCCTTATTATGACAAGGCGCGGATTGGAAACGGAAAACTTTACTTTTGGAGTTATGTCCCTTTTTCAATTAGAATATTTGTTTAAATTGGTTATTTCGTAGGATAAGATTTTTAAAACTATTAAGATCAGCATGAAACAGGAATACTTGCTTATCATGACATTGCACAGTTGTAAGACAAGGGGCATAATTCTAAAAGTTGTAGTTATGAAGTTCTACCGCTTCTATAAATACTGACTTACTTGATTATTCAATAGAATACTCTGAAAACTATCGGTATCAACGTGAAACTTTGAATATTTGAGTTTTATGATACGGCGCATTGGTAACATAAAGAGCGTTATCCTGAAAGTAACATATTTAGGAATTATGTCCCTTTTTCAGCTATTTGTAAAATTGTTTGTCGGTAGATTAAAGTGTAAACGTAAAAGTGTTTACACGTTAAAATCTAAATTTCACAGATTGAAGTGTAAAATTTACAGATTAAAGTATATAATTAACAGTTTAAAGTATCAGAATAACACATTTTTATAGCTTAATGTGTACATTTTACAAAGAAAAAGTCTCAATGTAGCACTTACTTGCTTTTGTCAAATAGAAATATAGTTATGTTATTACAAATAAAAATTATGTTATGTCAAATAAAAATAAAGTACAACTAACATTTATCCTTAACCTCGATAAAATAGGATTGTGTGTGAGTGTAGGCCACCTGACGTTGATGTCTAGAAAAAGATCTTGACGCTCACTAAGGAGGGAATGTGTCAATTGTTTGTCATACATTGGCTGTTCAAGAATGTCCTTTTATGATACATTGTTTGATTTTGAAGGAGCTTTACTATTAGCACCATTTGTTTAAAGTTTACTCATATGAACTGTACACTCCTCTTTATAATCATTATAGATATATATAGATGATATCGAATGAGTGTAAGTTTAATACTGAATTTATTGAACGAGTTGAATAAAATTATATCATGCAAGCCCCTGGCGAGCAAAATATTATTTTATTCAACGAGTTCAATAATTTCAGTAATGACCTTACACGAATTGTATTATCATTTTTATTACATACCAAAAATAAAGACCTTTTTTAATTGAAAATGAACCATTTTTCATTGACGCGCCTAAAGTATTACGCTAACATAATGATATGTTGATATAACGCATATGAGATCACGTCGAAATATATACAAGGCCGTGCAATACCGCTTTTAAGGAGTCGCAAAAGCGTTACTGGTATAAAACAAGTTCCGGATGAAACGGTACATCTAAATTACACTCAAACCAACACATGTAAGTCAAAGAGCTGAGCTATTCGACTTTGATTTGTTCCGAATCGTTCCGATATTACAAATGTTTGAAAATGATTAAGAATGCATGAAAATGAAATGAAAAAATATCATCTAAGAATCTCACTGTTTGGTATATACTTCGAGGGGGAATATGCTATATATCACACTGTGAAATGAGAATGATGCAATATTTTCACGAGCGCCTATAAACAAATTATTATTTAATTTTATGCGTAATAAGTAAAACAAGAGCAATTATCGACATTTTTTAATAAACGCGGTGTAAAGACACACAATGTAGTCATTATATTGCGGAGTAACTTTTAACAAATTTAAAAAAAAAATATTTGAATCGAGAAATATGCCCTTTAGAACAAAACGCAACAATTATCTCTTATGTAATTAACAAATTCGTGGAATCATAAAATTAGAACGGACGCCAAAAAATAGTTCGACAGTATACACTTTGGATGGTATACTGTAAGTGATATGGGCTTTGCATTGTTTATAACTTATGTAAAAATGTGACAAATGATATTATAACATCAATCTATCAACTATATGTAAGATGATTACAGTTATCAAAATATTAGGATGTAAAACGCCATTTGCTTTGTATAAGCGTAACGAATACATAAAAGTAAAATTGCTATATATGTCTGTTTTACGGTTCGTTGAACTTTTAGAATATGTAAATGTATCAAAAATTTTGTTCTTTTTAAGTTGGTTGAAAAAAATTAATTTTTTTTTTTCTTTTCTTTACATTAAAGGGAAAATTTTTTAATTTTGAACTGTTTTTTTTCCCCCAAAAATTCCTTATTAAGATTTTAAAATTTTTTAGTCTTTGTTCAAGTATACTGTATTCATAAAGTTTTCATTTTTAAGGTTTACATATGAAACAAATGTTGAACAAATTTTATGATCACTTTAATCAAGGAATTAATTGTGTTAAACATTTACACTCGCTTTTAAAAAACATTATTCTAAAACTTAAAAGAAATATCTCTGAACAAAAGATTTTCCACAAAATTATTCGTTTCCCTTTATTGAAAAAATGATGCTTAGCTGTTTATTTTTAGATTCACTAGGTAGAAATGTTGTATTCGTCGCCCCGGCGTCGGCGAAGCACTTATTTAAAGAATTTGCGTGCAAGTTTGTAACTTCAAAAATATACAAGAGAACTGGCTGAATTTTCAGACACTTACTTGAGAGCTTAATATGAGGTCACTATCTATATAGGACCCTTAACTATAACATTATTATTGCCCTTTTTGAATTTAAAGACACTTTTTCACATTATCTAGACTCTCGTTTTACTGCCAAGGACTGAGAGTAGTCGAGCACTCGGTCATCAGACAACTCTTGTTACTTTAAAATATCTCGACATTTTATAAGCTTAAACTTCAAGCGATTATGATTGCGGCGGTGTCTTTGTCAACTTTGTTGTTGTCTTTATCACCGTGTGTAATGTTGCGCATTATTCAAACTTCTCAACATAAAACTTAGAATACTTGCTCATCATGACAAAGTGCAGTCGTTAGACAAGGAGAAAAGTCTGAAAGCTATATATATATGTCTCTTTTGAACTTTAATTTTTTGGAAATTTCCATTTCAGGTGAATGATTTTAAAATTGTAAAATTATTAATATGTAAATTGGATTACTTGTTCATAATAACAAGGTTCATTTGCCAGACAAGGGTATTATTATTAAAGCTATTTCTTGTTCAGGTAATGTTCCTTCTTAGCTTAGAAGTTTTGTCAAATTGCTTACTTAGCTAAATGATTAAAAAAACTATTAAAATCTGCTTGATCATTATTACAAAGCTCTATTGTAAAACAAGCATTTTAATGACACCCATGACTAGTTTATAAGTTAGATGCATTTGCTCCAGTCCAAAATAAGTTTGTATTGTGCTAGGGACAGTTATTTTAAGTTATCTAGGAAGCAGTCAGGTAGCTTTATTTCCATTATTTGCCTGGTTTAGCCTGATTAAGTACAAATGTAGACATCTTGACTATTCCCCCTTAAAGTGACATTATGCTCATTTTGTCATTGTCAATGTCAGCTGAATTGACTACATATTTCTAAAAGAAAATTGTTATTTTGTTGATTGACAAACAGTTAATATTAAAAAAAATTGGATAAAGTGTTAATTAGCCTAAAATATAAAAAAGACTGCCCACTCTTTTTATAAATTGAACGAAACAGCTAAATTGTGATGGATATTTACAGAAATTTTCTAGGGCCATGTGAGTTCCTTATCTATCATGTGAATTTAATTATATACCTTAAGGGAATTATAACAAACATAAATTGAATTTGACTTTAACCGAAATATTTCAGTAACAAGATATATATACCTTTGGATGGGCATGATGTCACTTTAACAATGGAAAAGCCAACTGAAAACTGAAGAAACATAACTATTCAACAGCTAGAGAAACAAAAACACCTGAGTAGTGCCAGAAAGTGAATGGTTTAATTTAGGTTGGAAATAGTTTCAAAATTTCATCTATTGTATTAACTACATGAAAATTTTCGGTATGATAATAATAAAGGTAGTGTTTAAAACTTCAGTAATGTAATATTTGTTGTATATTTCAGTTATAGATGGTGTACTGATTGACATTCTTAAGTTGCGTACACCTACACCAATGTGCCGGGTTTATGAACATGTATATAAACTACGAAATAAAACATTCCTACCGTTATTTCATCAGAGTGAAGAGGTCAGTACTTACCCTACCTAACTGTGGAATGGTAATGACCCCAAGATATTATTTGAAACAGTCCATTAAATGTACAAAAGATTTCAATATAAAAATACACAAATTTAGCTACCATCAGTACATTCAGCCTAGGTGGATATGTATATAGCCTGGGTAGACTACATTGGTGTTCAGACTGACTCTGTACTGATGGCAAAGGTTATTCACTTCCAGTTTTAGAAAGGTGAAGGTTGTAATATTTTACTATGATATAATAGTTATTGGACTCTGTTTTGTTTCTTTTCATATATGATATTTTAATATCATTGGTTTAATTGTCATAGTTAATGGTCACTACACCACTGAATTAATATAATGGGCTTTTAAGCATTGATTACCATTTGAAAAAATGAGGGATATCAATACCAAATTCTGAGATACAAGCCATTTTAATTAAATCTATTTACACTGCAAAGGTGGCAAAATTTTCACCTTAATACCAGTCCTAAACAAAAACCATACCATAGCTTAGTGGTGAACAATTATCTTGTAAGGTATTTCTAGCTGCATAGGTTCAAACCCTGTCAGGGCCAAGTTATTGTTTTCTTGAGCAAGAAACTTTAAATAATAGTACTGGATGGTTTTGTGAACGGATTCAAGTGTGTTTCTATAAGTCGCCATTGAACTAAATTAAATCAGTATGAACGAGCAATGTCTATAGTTTTATTCTATACTTTCATAATCATGATATGCTTTGTACAGGCCTTGGTTATTTGTTGGATATAAAAATATTTTATCTACAACATTCAACCATGTATGTTTGTTTTTGTTTTTGCAGTATAACACAATGATTTGTGGAGAAAAGTTAGCATCACAGGTCCACAACAAGAATATAGTTAAGTAAGTGAAAGTAGTTCTTTTATAATATTATTATATAAATATATTTCCCTTTTAGGGAAGATGCTAATCTGTTTTTTTATAATGTTCTTTAGTACAAATCCTCATTAAACTGGAAACTTGATATTCTGCTTTCTGGACAAACCATCTGAATAATTTGTCTGTGAACGTAATAAAACTGGACATATATGAAAGGTGTTCAATTTATTATGAAACACAGTCTAAACAAGTAATAAGATCTTATGTCAAAGCGATTAATTCATGTAAAGACGTGTATCATACATAAACAGTTAAACCTATCTCATTTGAATTCAATATGATTAGACCACAAATAATTGATATAGTTAAAGGTATTATTTTAGGACTTTTGAAGCAAAATATGTCCTACAGAAAGATTGTTTAACAAGTAAAACAGATGGGACATAATGTGCATGCTGCTACTTCATGTGGATTGCATTCGACATGGTAAAGGTGCTAGTCAAAAAAACATACGCAAAACAGATAAAAGTGGTTCTTTTACCAACGGTCACACATCAGCTACTGCTGACGTCGTATGTAAAATCCGTCATATGATTATGTTGATGAATCCACCCACACAAGGAGAAATGACATCTAAGTGTGGGGTGTCTCTAGACAGCACTGTGAACAGAGTAATAGTAAAAAATCTTAAAGCAAAACTCAAGAAAAAGTGCTGTTCATAGGCTTAGTGATGCTCAGATTTTAAAACGACGTGCTGGATCATGGCATTTACATCTCTGGCTTAATTGTGGAAATTGAAAAACATTGCCTCCACAGATGGGGCTATGTTTAATTTTGGCGGTAGATACAGTCGACGTCATGTTTGCTACGTTCAAACTAAAAAGAAAAACATGAATAACTCAACGTTTGTAAAGCCAAATGCATCTGCATCTGGTTTTATTTGATTTGAATCAAGTGATTTTGAATAAGTGTGACAACACAATAAAGATAAGTGAAATATAGTTCTTTTATTAATAACTTCATGAATTCTGTTATGATTATTTAGTTGATATACATGTATTTTCGAGGCACACAAAAAAGAAAGACTCGAGCATTGCAAGTTTTGAATCAAAATTAAAGAATGTCGTTCCACAAACAATCAGGTTTTAATAACAAAATATTCTTGTTCTATGCTTTATATTATATTTTTTTAGTTTTAGCTCTGGTAAGCACAATGTGATCAGAAATGAGCTTTTGAGATGGCCTGAAGTCTTATGTGCATTGGTACCCACAATTTTTTCCTAAACTTCATCTTAGATTGTTACCAAACTTTGTACATGAGTATGATCACCTGTATATCACATCAGTAGCCCATGTTAAATTTAGAACAACAAAACATATAGTACTAGGTGCATATTTTCTAATCTCTATCTAAAATAAACTATTCAATATACAAAAATGTAAGATATATTCCCCAATATAATACCTAGTTAGATTATTATTATTATAAGGTTTAGTTAATAATTTCTAAAGGATCTTAACATTAGATTTAAATAATTTCTGATAAGAAATATCTATGCAGCTCAAAATAGCTTTTTCAAATTCCATGTAATTTACATAATTACGCAAACAATACAGAATTTGTGAGAAATCATCTGGGGAATAAAAAAATGTTAATATTTGGATAGTATTTCGTTTCTCATTAACTGTAAATTTGCAATTCATTAATTTGTAAACTATGTTGCTGACATGATATATATAGGACATATCCTCCATTGATCAATATAGCACTCAGCTAACACGTCTCATTATATAAATCTCATTCTGGTTACATTCTCCTGTATATTTGATTAGAAACCTATAGACTACACAGAAAAATAAGCACGTAAGAATATATATTTATCAGTAGGAGAGCTCAACCGGAACAAGCATTACATTATAATTAAACTTTTCATGCTTGTGTTTTTGTCAATTTTTCTTACCAACTAGTAAACAGGAGAGAAGCCGGCATATATGAATTCTTGCCACATTGTATCTTGCTCTTTGTCGCAGAGAAAGTAGGTAACATTGTAATGCCTGTTTAGGTCTGTTTTCTTGTTCCAAGCATTGTCCTAAGATATTGAGAGCTGTTTCTTTATGTATCAGGCTTTTATCTGTTTTTATGATGTTTCCAAGTTTATTAAGAACTTGTTGTCCGTCCTTATATCTATGAAAATGCCTGTAGACTTTATATTGTAGGAAGTACAGGAAAGAAAGAGAATCTACTACAGCCCAGTCCATCGAACAATCTTCATCTCCATCTCCGTGTTTCTTGTCATCTTTTGTAGATCTGAACATTTCATATTGAAGTTCAGGAGGAACACAGTTGATCTCTTTTTTTAAAAATCTGACACAAAATGCATTAAAAATTTTTACACAGTCCGCATTTTGTTCATGACATACCTTTCTAAATTCTGCTGATTCTGTTGTTTCAGGAGATATATACCAGCAGCTACAGAGAGAGACAACAGGAAAAGAGTAAAACTGGCTTTCAGTATGTCGGAGAATACGTTCAGTTTCCTTCATATTCCCTTCACTGTAGTACGCTGAAGCTAATTTCAGTCTACCAGATGAGATGTCTGATTCTAAACCATTTGAAAGCCAAACCAATGCTTGAGGTGACACTTGATGTTTTGAACCTATACTTTCTGAGGCCAGGGCAGATCCATATGTGGAACAGAGAAAAGGTGCTATGAACGTGAATGCAGCATGTTCTAATTTATTATCATTGTTATTGTAGGTCATTAGCCTATCTACAGTTTGCTTCATTATTCCAATATCTTCATTACCTAATTCTTTCAAATAAAAATTATGGTGAAAGTTACAAGACATTGCGGTTGAAAAGTAATTGGAAGTAGAAACACTTTCAAAATTATGCATTGAAGAATATAAATTGAATCGTTTTTTTGGTATCAAGTTCAGTTTTACTTGAAGTCTTTGTCCAAGATTATCAATATTGACTCTAAGTAAACTTTGTACATCATTCTGTACAAAATCACTTATATTTTTTAAAAGTTGATGTTTTGTCGCATCTGTATATTTTCCTGCAATCAAGTTGTTTTCCGGTATAATGAAATGTGACAGATTGTCATTCTGTACACAACTGCTTAATTTCACTAAACAGTCTTTTAAACATTCTAATAAATTGCTCTCTTTCCAAATGCTAGGCTCTTTTTGTTCTATACAATGAAAAAGAATTGTTTTACACATGAAACTTGATATGTTTATTTCCCCTTGAGGATTTAAAAGAGATTTCAGAATCATCTTCATCAAAACATAGCACTTAATTTGTGTCATATCTAAATCAAACATTAGACATCTTTCTGCCAGGGAGGTAGATATTCTCCACTCCAATTCAGGGTATTCACTGACCTTACTCCCAGTTGGAACAACACAACACACAGTACTTGCTGCACATCTTCTAATGTCTTGTGTTGGCCATTTGCAAATACCCTGTCTCTCTAACCATCTTGATTCTGCTGTATTTGGCCATGATTTACAGGGATACGCGAACACTTGGTCTGCATCAATGAGTCCTTCTTGCCCCTGTATACTAACTGATGGTCCATGTTGTGTAGCATATTTACCATAATCAGCATAATATGCTTTGTTCCTATGCAATATTCTTCCTTTCCAGTCAGTTATATAGTCTTCATCAGGAACAACAGTGGCAGGAAGAGGTTTATCCCTTTTTAGTAGTTGTAGGAAACAGTACCCAGGGGTAGTGTTCTCATCCTGTATCATGAAGTAGTTTGTTTTCCCGTGTTTCCACTCTGACCAGTTCTGTATTACATTGAAACTATTCCTAAGAAGTAGCTGATCTAAGTCTGACTTTAGTCCTAAAGTAGTTGTTCCCTCAATCCTACTACCTAGATGATATGAAATAGAATTCATTCCAACTGACTTCATTGTGATATTATTCATAGTCTCAATCAACTTGTAAGCTCTTCTTCTTTTCATCATTAATCTTTCATTGACACCAATATCATCTAAAACCTCTGATAACATCAGTGATATATGTTTCCTGCTGTCAGTTGATTGAAACATTCTGTAATGTAAGAAAAGGAAAACTTGTATAAATTAGCAACTCAGTTTCTTTTGTTAAATACTTCTACTTATTATTTTTATATCCTTCATGCCTAGAACAGAATAGAAGAGGAGATCACGTCTTATTGTTATGAAATTTTAATTGCATTTATAAGTTGAGAAAAAGTATGAAAAGACATACTAGTCCTTTGTTCAGTTCAGTGTTTTGCAATCAGCAACAAGTTTGCTTTTGACCATTTACAGTATTATCATCTTACTGCAATTACAGTAAGTAAAATGTAAAATATAAAACATTATTGCCAGAAAGAAAATCATAAAATAGACTAGGAACTGAATAATATACAAGTAATACAAAACAAACTCTTGATGGAACAAAGAACTGTTTAACTAGTAAAGTATTTCGTTACAGATCCAGTATTTTGTATATATTTGTATTAAGATATTTGTTCTTGAATTTGTTGATTTGAATTTATTATAGGTTATGGTGTTAGTGTGTTATAAACCATATTTCGACTAACTTTGAATTAATGTTTCAGTTACTCTGAAATGATATGAGGCGTCTGTGTGGTTAAGGTTTTTGAAATAACCGCTGTGGGTTTGAATCCCGATAGGGACGTAAGATTCTCTTGTTAGGAAGCTACCTAGCTAGTTAACCGAACGTCGTTAGTTCTACTCAGGTGTTCGTTCCTGAAATAATGCATTGAAGGGTACCTTAAGTCTTTGTCCACCAGTTAAACTAGAAAATTCTATGACCTAAACTGTGTTTGTACAATGTAACAAACAAAACATGCTTTTTATGCCCCCCTCGGTTATATATTGTTTTGCTAATGTCTGTCTGTTGGTCTGCCTGTCGGTCTGTCTGTCGGTAGACCTCACGGTTCCCGCTGATTATCTTGAAAACTATTTATAAAAAATTTCTTCATATTTCACATAGGGGGTTTGGGTTTCATAAAAATTTAAAGGAGGGACCCCCTATTTGATTTTGGGTCCTTGGGAAGGTAAAAGGTAAGGGGGGCCTTAAATGTCAGAAGGGGTTAAAATTAAATTTTTGTTAAAAAAAAGGATTTCCAATCACAAACTAAAATTAATTTCAAAAAAGTAGTTCGTATAATTTGGGAGTCCCGAAAAATTTTTTGGGTCCCCTTAAAGGGGCCCAAAAAGTAAAAATAAAAGGGTTTTAAAAATGTCAGAATGGTTTTTCCCCTATTATTTAAAAAGTATTCTTTCCACAAAATTTCTTCTTTTTAACAAATATTTTGTTTGGGTCGGGAATAGAAAATGACCCAATAAAATTTTGGGGTCATAGTTAAAGGTAAAAGGTCACAGGGGCCTTAAACGTCAGAATGGATATTTGCTTATTATCTTGAAAATTTTTTTATCACAAAGCCTTCATATTTCACATATTGATTGGTTATAACTAGTAAATAGTCTAGTCAATTTGTAACAAAATATGCTAAGATACTTCAGAAAATGGGAAAAGCATGAAACTTGGCACAGATGTTAATAAAGGCAAAAGAAACATTTTGGGCATGGGACCCATTTTATATATGGCAAGATGGTTGCCATGGCAGCCATTTTTTCAAAATGGCCGCCATTACATGGAATTATCACCTTTCTTTTCCATTAGAGGCTATTTATACTTACAATTATACTGGAAATAACCCCAGTTTGCACTTAACATGAGAGATTTGCATTACTAATAATTGTAGATACTAGTTAACAATTATAATGCTATTAATTGTTTCTGTTTCTATGGTAACAAGTTACTGAGATTACAAAACAGTCTATTTCAGTACTTTGAAATATTTTTTGATTATTTTCTCATATTCAATTTTTTTTTTGTAATCCTTAGTAGACGATCATGTCAAATAATTATGAGATATTATGCCTTAAAATGCTTTATGTGTAGCTTGTGAACAATTTACCATATAAGAAGTATTCAAATTGTAATGTCTGAATTTACATAATTTACAAACAGAATAGGATGTCTTAACATATTTCATTCCTGTAAATGCAAGGAAAGCTGGAAGTATTTATATTTCCTTCAGCTTAATCAACAATTTGTTGCTAGCACCAAATATTACCTAAATTACATGTTAAACAAATCTTATGATACTATGAAAATGAAAGAACAAAAGCGTATGTATCAAAGGTACTATATAGTGCCTGAAAGGTCGGATTGACCCTCATTAGGCATAGAATACACACACGGTCCTGTAGGCATTGAGTTCTCAGATCTATTAAATTTAACACCACTTTCATGTTGGATTATTCATAATTCAATTTGAGAGTAATTGAAACCTTAAAGATATAAACCAAATATTTATTTTCATGTTTTTAAAGGGAGACACAGGCAACATTTTCATATCCTCGTTTGTTTTGAATTTTTCATTCATTATTCTGTAAATCCTCAAAATATATACATTTTACAGTCATCGGTGATTCTGTCGGTGGCTAAATTTTGTTTATATTTACGCTTCAAACTCAAAATAAATAGAATTGATACCGAAATTCATGCTTGGACTTTTACAAATGTCATTTTAGCGTGATTTGAGTACATAAGATAATTTTGGTATTGTCATTAAATTGCCTACGTATTCCTTAAATTTTTTTAAAATTTCATCATTTACGTTCAATATTAAATCTTAGTTACGAAGATATTTAAAGAGTGTGTAGTTTTGCACTTTGCAAGCTCTATGCATATTGAAATTCTATGGGTGATGCTGAGTGTCCTATTTCATGTATTATAATGGTATCAAGTATCTCTCTAGTTGAAGGAAGTCTATCTGAGGTAAGACTTTATCTGAAGTTTATGTTAAACATAGTCCTGAAAGGATTGACAGCCCTACACTTGATAACAATAACAACCGTGACTTAACATGCTTAATCAATCACAGGAATCTCTAACTATGAATACAACAGAGACCAACGTTCATGATATGCAGTCCTGAAAACGTTAAGTCACATGAATTTGTTAATCAGGTTTCAACAAAAACCGGTAATTGTTATGCCAAAGTCGGCAGGCGTGCAGGTGAGCGGACGTCAACTTTTGGTTTCAACTTGAGTTTGTTTTTGCCTATAGACACTAAACTGTGTGTGTGTGGGTAGCTTATATCAAGAGGCAGCTAGGAATTGCTCCCCAGGTGTTTGTGATCAAGGTCACTGCTGCTAAAAATAGAAATTCAGTTTTCGCTCAAAAAGGCTCGCCTTTGCTTTTTGGGTTTTGACCCAACTTGGTGTAAGGGTAGGGGTTTTAAAAAGGGAACTTGGGGGGTTTTTACCCTGGTGTCAATGTTAAAAGGTCAAAGGGAACTGTTAAAAAAAGAGAAATTCAGTTTTCCCCTAAAAAACTTGAGTTTGCCCTTTGGCCTAAATTTACATCAAAAATTTGTATGTGGGGGAGCCTTTTTATCAAAAATGCAACTTTGGGATTTCTACCAAAGGGGTGTGTGCCCATGATCAGGTCACTGGGCGCTTAAAAAGAAAAATAAGTTTTCAAAAAAATAATTTGGTTTTTCTTTCAAATTTTTGACTTTTAAACTTTCTGTGTGGGTAGCTTATATTACGATGCAGCTTTGGATTGCTATTTAGATATCTGGGAGCTATGTCACTTTTTTGTTTTATTCTAGAACAAAATTACAAAACTGGGATTGGTAGCAAAGAGCCTTAGTTAGGATATTTGCTCTTTGTCTTTGTAAAGTTGCTCTTTGGGATGTCTAGCTGCAAACAAGATAACCATTAGGTTTATCCTATTTGAGCTTCGAAACTGAACCAATTCTATGGAATTGTTCGTAATTACGTCTAATATCATAAAAAGAATTGCACATGTCAGATCAAATCTGTCACAAAGGAACAAAACCTGCTTTTATAGCCTATTTTGGAATTTACGTTCTTGATCTTGATGATGAAAATCAATATGCTTTATTCTTTACTCTTTTCTTGTTTAAGCATGTCAACTGAAATTTGGAATTTGTTGTCAAGTCTAGAAACTGCTGAGCTATAACACCCAGCACAAAATACTGACCGAGACTCTAAATAATAACAAACAACACATTCATCACAGCTGTCAGCATTAAGAGAGAAATACCCTAGGTACTAGAGTATCTGATGTTTTATGGGCAGCAAGGTGTATTTATATTATTTTTAATGTCCCATTCGTTCTGAACCTTAGACTTGGTGACGTATCTTGAATCTTACAAACATTTGAGGCCTTCAGCCAAGATATGGCAAATTATCTAGCACGTTTGTCCATAATGTTTTCCTTGATCTGATTATAGCGAGGAAATGCCGAGTCTTCATATAAAGGGCTGTTGACTTTGTAATGAACATGCCTTTTGGAACTGTGTATAAAATACATGTATGAGAAAACATGATTGCAAACGGAGGCCAAAAAGCATGAAACTCAGCAACTAAATGTAATATTTTGTGGCACAGGGCACTTTTAGGGACACCAAAATGGAATAAAGGCATATAATTGGGGGTGGTGGTGGCATTAAAGAATGTAAAGGGGTATTATATCAATTTTTGATACATCCCGAAGGTAAAAAAGGTTGATGTTATTTACAATAATGAGTTAGTGTAACTTCTGACTAGATTAGTCTTGGAACTTGGTGTCAAGTTAGCAGTTAATCAATCGAAAACCAATGTGTAGTGTTTAAAAGCAGTTATTTTATCAAAGGTGTGTCAAAATCTGAGTCTGTAAACTGCAAATTTCTACAAAATTATCGTTCCATTTTTATACAACAAATGCCAGGTTTTCGTTTTTTTCTTTTACATATTCTAAAATAATGCACTTTTATAAAGTTTCATATTTTTATGATATGACAATTCAAATACCAAATGACTGTTAAAATTTGACACATGTTAGCTTATAATTCTATTATTCACACCTTCTTTGTTTAATACCTTTCACAGCTATCAACAAGATAAAATTGCAAGGCGTACACCTGACTTGATGGGCAGATATTTAATTTCTGTTTGCTTAAGTTATGCTAAAACTTTTAAATACTTTTCTTTAATCTGTTTGATAAGTATTTCCTTGTGATATAACATTGTAAACAAAAAGCAATGTTGTAAAAAATGATGTCTTAACATCTTTAGAAGACAGCGATGACAGACCTCTACAATATTTTATTTCATCGGATTTCCAGGGTCGTGAAAACTAATGACAAACAGAAATAATAAAATATGTTAAGTGTAATAGCTTTAAAAAGACAAAGCAATGTTTAAATACTAATAACAACTATTTTTCTGATTACAATACCTTAATATGCAGCTATCTATTAAGTTCTCTTAGTAAAAAACAAGCTTTTTTGAAATTTTTAACACGTATGGCGGCCATTTCGGATTTTACCCGCCATATTGGATTTTCAAAGATGGGTCCCATGCTCAATTTTTCTTATATATATGAAAGATCATTTGTACCAAGTTTGGTGCTTTTCCCATTTTCTGAAGTATTTTTTCACAAATTGACTGGACTAAAATGACTTCTCTTGATTTTGGAGTCTCAAGGTCAAAGGTCAAGGTCACAGAGACCTTAAATGTCAGATGGTTTCCCCTGATTATCTTGAAAAGGATTCATCACAAAGTCATCATTTTACAAATATTGATTGGTCTGAACTATCAGATGACCCCAATAAAAATTGGGGTCACTAGTTCAAAGGTCAAGGTCACAAAGACCTTAAATGTCAGAATGAAATCCACTTATTATCTTAAAAAGTATTTTTCACAGTCTTCATATTTCACGTAATGATTGGTCATAACTAGTAAGTGACTCCTATTGATTTATAAGTCACTAGATCAAAGGTCAAGGTCACAGGGGCCCCTAATGTCAGAATTGTTTCTGCTGATTATCTTGAAAAATATTTATCACATAATCTTCATATTTCTAATATTGATTTGTTATAACTATTAGATGACCCCTATTGACTTTGGGTCACTAGTTCACAGGTCAAGGTCACATGGGCTTTAATGTCAGAATGGTTTCCGCTCATTATCTTGAAAACTATTTATAGTTTTCCTTATTTTTCTTTTTTCCGTTATTGAACACTTTCATGCACCTATTTATGGCGAGTTTTTAAATCAAAATTACCAATAATATGAGTCAAGGGCTAGAAAGGGGGAAATATGTGTCGTTCTTGTTAAATATTAACTTTGCATAAAAGTTGATATAATTTATCACCGTTTTCTAATGCAGTTAACTCTTAAATAACCAGACCTGTATTTCTTTTGTATGGACAAACTGTTATTAGGGTTAACTGTTATTGTGACAAACTAAATTTTATGTATCTATTTTTATTTTTGGTTTAAAACAAAACTCTTTAAAATAAAGTTCTACTTTCTGTTTCATCTGTTATAAAGAGATGATTAATCAAGTCCTTGAAATATTGAAAGCTTTTTGCATTCCAATGTACAGAATTTTTAAAAAGGGTTTGATTGATCTGTTCTAATGAATTTATTTTTTTTCAGTGTTTTTATTATAAATAATATCACACTAAAAGGCAATAAGAGTAGGTAGGGAGGCCTTTAACTTAAACATTATACTTTTACTTATTTTTGATTTTGCTATGAGTTTCAATTATGTGTATAAAATTAACTTGTACTGACTCTTCAATGATATGTCATGAAAATAATAAAGAAAACGCATTTCTAATTACCTGACTAGAGGGATGAATTTTTTTATATCTATTTTTCCTTCCTGTTTTGGTTATGAATGAAGATACAAAGCAAAAATTACTCACTTCCTCTTCCTGTTATATTAAAAGTTAATTGAATTATTTCGCTTCACAGTAGTGAACAATAGTATACAGCTTTTAATATGATAAAAAAGCATTTTATAAGACAACATTACATATAGTCCTATATATTAAACTTGTCAATAATTTATTAAGACATAACATAATAGATCCCTATCGCAAAATGTAGAATGAGCTAATCTGTAATCACTTTGTCATATTTGTAAGTCAGTCAGTCCGACTGGCTCCCCAGTGTCCGCGTTTGTAATTCCTACACCCCTAAAATATATAGACCAAAATAAACTCCATTAATGAAGATAGTGGATTTAAATGTCTTTTCTGTGACAGCTCTAGTAATACTTTTATTTCCTTGTAGTCTGACATATTTTAATTAAGTAAGATTACGTAAGACTCGTTTTCATTTTACTCTTAAAGTAGAATATTTTGTAAAAGTTTGTTGCTATTTTAAAAAATGTATCAATAACTTTGATGTATCTCTTCCCTCTTTTTTCATTTGATATTGATATCGTTTAATATCAAAGCCACGTGTTTTATTATAAATTGTTATTCCTTTTTTTAAATACATTGCTAAAATGTCTATTATCATGATGTTTCATTTCAATCTTTTATCATAATTCTGGCTGCTATGATAACATAAAAAGTTAAATGAGACACAGGATGATCCCAGAATAATTAGATATACAAGAAGATTGATGAACTATTTTCTGCAGACTAAGTTGATTATTGGTGCCATGTTTTAAAGTATAAAATTAATTATTGGTTTATTGAGCGTCCATTTTCGATTGGTTAAGGTCGTTGATTTCCAACCACTTGCCCCTTACCTCTCTAGACTCGAATTCCACCAGGGTCTTTTGATGCTTCATGTCAGGAAACTATACAGCTTGCTTACAGAACTTTGGCGGTGCTAATCAGGTTTCCACTTGCGGCTGAAATAATGCACGGGGGACACCTAATGTAAATAGTTACCCTGACCATAAGACGAGAGTCCTTCCATTTAGAATCTCTAAATTTCACAAGTGCATGCATTTTGTTGCGCTCTTTTAGTCACTATCCCCTTACAGGTCACAGGGTAAAATGGTATAAGTGGGTATGGTATTTATTAGGATGTAGCCCGCTGACCGTTTGTAAATGATGCAAACCACCAGTGTCAGACCCGTCAGTGATTGGCTTTAACGGCTTTAAGGCGGATATTTCGTCGTGCCTACTGTACCTGTAGGCGGGGCTAATTGCTCTGTAATTCGAAATTCTTGCGGAGGCAAACAGTTAAGTTTCTATGCAGCCATCGGAAATTTATGGAAAATTGTCAAGTGTCAGAAATGACATGCGGGCTGATTTGATGACAGTTCAAACGAGTGCATTGCAGAATTTTCACGGGTCAAGATCCGAGGTCTCGGTTCAAATGAGACAAATGAAATTTTCAAATAAAATTCCAGCAAGCGGTTTATTAAAAATTGAGGGATTTCAATATCAACACACAAAAATGAGTTACCAACAAACATCTGGTCCTTTTTCAAACCAACTTATGCATAAAAAATATTTAATTTTTATTTGCATAATACAGTTTAGAAAGTGTATGATATTAATTGATAAATACATACCAGTATTTAGTTCAGTTCAGTTCGGTTTTAGCAATCAGAAACAAGTTTACTTTTGACTATTTACAATAATATTATCTTATTGCAAAGACAGTAAGTACAATGTAAACATATACCGTAAAATTCTTATTAAACAACCCCGGTGGCTAAACATTTTCCAAACGGGGGTGCGTTTATTTAAAAATTATTTTCCCTAAATCCAAAATTTGAATAAAATTATGGATTTTCTCTTGAATTCAGCACTGAAATAAAGGGGGCCTGTATTAAGGGTGGGCGTTTAATAGGAATTTTTCGGTATCAAAAACATTAGTGTAACAAAGAAAATCATAAAATCGATCAAGAACTAAATAATTTACAAAACAAACTCTTGATGTAACATGAAACAGTTTAATTAGTATTTCGTTACAGATACAGTATTTTGTATTGATTTCTGTATATATTTGTATTGAGATATTCGGTCTTTATTACATTGATTTGAATTGAATATAGATAATAGTGTTATGGTGTATTAAACCATATTTCGACTTACTTTGAATTTATACTTTCTATTTTCATTTTTAAACAAAACTCTTTAAAACAAAATTCTACTTTCTGTTAAATCTGTGATTAAGAGCTGATTTACCATGTCCTTTGAAATATTTAAAGCTTTTTGCATTCCAATGTTACTATAAATTTGAATTATGTGTATTTTATAAAATTAATTTGTACTGACTCTTCAATGCTTTGCCATGAAAATAATCAAGAAAATCTTATTACCTGACAAGATGGATGTTAATTTCGCTTTATATTTTTACTTCCTGTTTTGATTGTGAAATGGAGATAGAAAGGGAAATGGCTCACTTCCTCTTCCTGTTATAATAAAAGTTAATTGAATTATTTCCCTTTTCAGTAGTGTACAATAGTATACAGCTTTTAATATTATAAAAACAAAAACATTTTATAAGACATTATTACACATAGTTCTATATATTAAACTTGGCAAACATTTATTAAGACATAACATAAGCATATTCCCACCATAAAATGTAAAATCTGTAATCACTTTGTCATATTTGTAAGTCAGACAGTCCAACTGTCTCCCCGTGTTCGCGTTTTTAATTCCTACACACCTTAAAACATATGGACCTATATAAACTCTTTTTCATCTCTAGAATGTTGAATATTGAGAACACAGATGATGCTGATACTGTTACAGTTGCTGTGAGTACTCTCCTTTCGTTACTTTGATTTCTAGAGTTTAAAATATTATGTCTCTTTGTCATTGTGCCTTATGTTTCAAATAATATTCATACTTTCGAATTTTAGTCAGCAAGTTCATTAGAAGATGATGCACAGTATGATGATCTTGCGCACACGCTAGAACAGTTTACACCCCATGACCTTACAACTTGGAGAGTCACAATACCAAGATTAGGGGCGAGACCTGACCCTGAAAATCCTAAAAAACAATTCTTTGTTTTTGTGGTGGAAATAAGACGTCTTGGTGTTACAGATGGTAAGATTGATTAATAGCCATGTTATGATATACTTAGTTACAAAATCTAGGATATTTCAATGCTTTTATGGCATAATCGTAATCATAATCAATCTAGGGCTAAAACTACAGATGGTACCTAAGAAACTGTTGGACAGTTAGACTAAAATTATTCTCAAAAAGAAATATAAAAAGCATTTAACAATATAAACAACAATAAAACAACATTATCTTATCTTTATTTTCTCAGGCCATTATGTATCATTCTAGTGAAAAAAGTCAATTTGTCTAGGAATAATCCTTGTGTTTACTTTCAATTATTTTGCTTCCTGTTTATTTTTAAGATGGATATTCTGTACGGAATGTCGGTAGAAAGTATACAGAATTTTATACCCTGGATCAAAAACTAAATGAATTCCATGGCGTTGAGCTTGAAGATTGTGTTTTACCGCCAAAGGAATTCATCGGTACTAAGACACAAGAGTTTATCAAAGGAAAAAAGAATTTTTTGAAAACTATCTACAAGTAAGTACTGTATAATAATAAATATAAATATAATTCAAATTTTATAAAACAGAAATCACTTTCCCTTATCACATCTTGTTGCTTTGTTTATTGAAATATAAAGATGATGAAAAATGAAAAGATAAGGTTTCAGTTGAACCCGAAATTGTCTGTATAATGGTAATAGCATAATGAACGTGATATGTTGATAATGGATAATTAAGCATCTTGATAAACAAAGGCATGATTTGATTTGTAAGTTTTACATTTTCAGAAATTGTTGACGAAACCTGTTTTGAAAGGCAGTTAACTTTTGTACATTTTTTCACTGCCGAGACAGCATTTGATTTTGGCATAGACATCAAAATAGGTAAGTTGTGTAAGTCTGTTTGATAAGTTAGTTGTGTAAACATGTGTGCATATACATATTACTGTTTCAAATATGATTTGTTTTTATTTTACATGTTTTGTTCGATTAGGAAGGATAAGTTCAAATATGTTAGTTATCAAATATGTGTAAATTGGGGTCAGATATCTGTTGGTAAGTCAATATTTTGTGTTTTGATATTAAAATCCTCCAACCTTTAATTAACTGCTTCAAAGCTGGAGAAATCATTAACATAATTTCAGCGGGCTAAGTGTTGAAATCTTAATGCTAATTATTCTACCACTGTCAAGATACCTCCTATAGGCGGTCAGTGAAATCATTTATTTCACTTCGGGTCCTGAAATTGGGAACCCCACTTAATCAAAATGTTATACATACAATGTACATACATCTTGCATACATTAATATCAGATACAATCAATATGGATAACATTCTTTTACACAAAGGATAGAAAGATCAGCTGGAACTGATAGTCTACGCTGACTCTTTCGTTATCCTGGACTCAAACAGAGCACGAGCTGGGGCCTAGAAACTCAAATCACGGTCTTCCGCGGTAACATGTGCTCAAGACTGTATTATGTGGACTTTGGATCCTCGACCCTCAGGGTCAGTGAAATATTAGGTCTTGTATAAATATTTATCTTTGCAGGTCGTGCAATAAAATCTGGTGCAAGAAAACTTGCTAAAGAGGTAAGTTTGAAACTATTATGTGCAAATGATTGGTAAGGACTTTGTAAAATAATATGAATTTGGATTTATGGCTTTATCAGCATAAGATAAATTAGGGTAAAATTTATTTCATTTCAGCTATTGAAAAAAGGACGTCCGTGGCTTTATGGCTTCTAACCACTTGCCCTTCATTGCTGTGGGTTCGAATCGGAACTTTAATTTTTTAATGTGAAGAAGTTATGCAGCTAGCGTATAGAACGTCGGGGTAACAGTTACCTCAGTAATCAAAAATTATGCACAGAATGGCACAATAGGACTCCAACAATAAAGCTTGAAAAACGTATGCCACAGTTTTCATGTAAACAGACGTTTTCATGTTAAAATATAGACAGAGTTAAAACCCTTTATAGATTTCACATGATCTAAGAATACGATCACTGAAAGATTTTTAGCCGAAACAGGGATTTGGTGGAATATAGGCTTTGACGGTCTTGTTTTTTTATAATTCATCCTTGAATCTGTTTTTATTTGTTTTTTTAATAAGGGAAATAACAGCTATCAAAACTTTAGCACAGATGCATTAAACCCCTTTTCTTTATTTCTACCCTCTGCATTTGTAGAATATACAAAAGTTTCTTTGGTGTAATTTATATTTTATATATTATATATCTGATATCAAAGGGACCCTTGTATGATATTTGTTGTCTTTGTGCTGACACTATTCGTTGGAAGAATCTAATTGCAATGAATTTTATTTCGTGATGTTTTAGCTTGACAATTAATTACATATTTTGTATAGAAAGGACAGCACCTTGAGAAATTTCTGTATGGATTTGAGAGAAGTACAGAGCCTCCAAAACCTCGACCTGGGTAATTACTTTCGTCATTTCATTTTATTGTTTTCAATACAGATTTGTGTTTATTCAATTAAATCCTTTATGCTGTTTTCAATTCAAATTTTTTTCATCCCATATTATGTTATCTAACAAATCTTGATCCTTTTGGATACTTAATTTTGTGATTTTTGGTATCAAACATACTTTTATTTACAATCTTATGTGCGGTTTAAGTTTAAAAGCTGGAGTTAAGTTTTTTAGAATTTAGCATGATAGTCATCAGCCACATCTGAAAATCAACCACAAAAATTCAGCAAGTTCATAATAAGTATTTGTTTTGTCTTGTTTACATTTAGGAAACTAGAAAGGAGAGATTCCGGAGCATCATTATTGTCAAATTCGAGTCTTAAGGTGAAATTTTCTTTACTTATATTTTCTGTCGTGTCCAATGTATCCGCAAGTATGTTCACCAGTCTTGTCACATTATTCAAAAGCTTAATTATAAACTGAACTGTCATTGTGAACTACCTCTGGTCTCGATTTATTTCTGATGTGAAACAGGAAATAAAAAATGTGTTTTTGATTATTTTATGCGAGGAAGCTTGTCAGCTAAGAAGCTTTCCAGCTAACTTTCGGAAAGTTGAGTGTCCGATTTTTGCTGAACTTGTACAAATCTTGGTCTTTAGCTTAGACCTCTAAAGATAGAAAGTTACTGAATAACTTTTTCAGTTAGATTATGTTTTTTTTTCAGTTATGCCAGACAATGTTTGAGAACAACGCTAATGGTATATAGATAGGCGTGACCATGTGGACGGTGACTTGTTGTTAGAAAAATCAGAGGTGGAAGGAATTTATGATTCCTTGATTTATATAGGTACATGTTTTAAGAGTTTTACTTGAATTTTTAAACCATATTTTGCTTTTGTTAAATTAAAGTTTGAATTTTGAAAATCAAATGTATATTATCATTTAAATCCCTTCAGTGTTAAGCTGTTTCTATCAAGGTGCATGTAGGTAAAGTGGGGTCTTCCTTCACAGGTAAACGTAAAAATTAACTAAGCATCAAAAATTGTAAACTAATTGTGACATTTTCCAACCAACTGAACTAACATTTTGTCTTTAAGAGAGTTTACTTACATTTCAGCAAGGTATGCTTATAGAGTTCCGGACTGGTGTCATCATTTGTTGTACACTGCACGTATGTTTGTGAAACAAACTTTAGAAGCATATTTAGACTGGTACACAGACTATAAAGTTCACATGGTCACACGGGAACACAGGCTGGTCTCCCTAATTCAACTACTTAGAGGTAATCAGTTTACTATCTATTGTTTTGCAACTCAAAACACGATAATAATGTTAGAGAGGCAGTATTGACAAAGTGTTGATGTTCATTACTTTGTTTCGTTTGCCCCACAATCCAGTCGGAGATTTTTATTACTTGCATGTCAGAAAGCTACCTGGAATTTTATTGAAACTCTATCATTCATTCTTTTTATATGCCTGCATGTTGCACAAATGACAAGCTATGGTTTACCTCCATCAATGAATCTGGAAAGTTACCAATTAACCCTTTAATGTCAAAATGGCAAAATAAGTCACCCTCTCCAAATTTCTTTTAATCAATCGGCGATTCTGAATCTTACTCCTTTATGATTCGAGAAACCTATTTTTGTATAAAATATTGTATGAAAATTTTGTGAATACACGAAGAACTTTTACAAATACAATATCCCCTATTTTATCACTTTCGTCATATGAAATAACCAACAAGAACCAATATTCTGATTTGCTCTTTTGCTTATTATTTTCAGATGTGCTTTTCTTCGACAATGACCCACCGAGGTAAAGAGACTTGTTGATATTACTTTATAAATAGAAGATTATCGGGTTTTAAATGAGTTATCTTGTGCATAAATACTGTGTTTGGTGATTTTCTTTCCCAATTAAGTGAAGGCAACACCAGACCATGCTATAATGAAAAATAACTTTATTTTGAAGGAGCGTTACTGCTAGCACCGATCTTTTTTGTTTGGACTTATTATTAGGAGCTTTATTTTCAACATGTTACGTAAATTATAGATTCTGATTACTGACCTAACTAGTACCGTATGAAACACCCAAAACAACACATCAAATGGTAATGTTATTGAGCTGCACTACATTGCCATTTTTATCCTATTAAAATTAACTTAATCAGTTCACTTTTTTTTCAACAAATAAATTTGTTAACCAGATTTTTTAAGTATGGCACCTAGAGTTTGGGTGAAAATTAAACAAAAAATAAGCAAGAAGTTACACACCAAAACGCAAACACACCATCAAAGTCACTAACTAGAAAAAAAGTAAATTTCTAAGCTAAAAATGAAAATGATATTTTTGATAATGGAATAATAGAATATACAATATTTGTATATTTAGGACAGACGATGATAAAAAGAAAACGTTTCCAAGAAGTGACGACTGGCTGTCTGAACTTCCTACTAAGTATGTAACAATGGTACAAGTACTTAAGTTTTAAATAACTCTTCTTATGTTAAATGATATTTGAATTGACGGTGAGAGACAAACGACCAATAGACACAAATGTCAAAGTTCAATGATTACGGAGAAACTTTCGCATTGCCTTGCCTTCCCCCAGGGTTGAGATAGCGTTCTCTATATTACCCAAGACAACTTAATTACAAACTTCAAAATAGAATTGTCTTATTGATTTTATGTAAAATGAGTTATTATAACAGGTGAAGAAAAATTTTCGAAATTTCATAGCATGGTGAACGTATCATAGTCATGCAATCTTATTATTGTTGTAACATGGTCATTGTAAGTGTGCAATTGTTCATGTTTTTATCTTTCTTATTTCAAGAAAAGGATTTCGTACTCACCCTTGCATTGGTGTTTGTGTTTAGGTAGTTTTGGAAGTAATCTGTTCGTAATTTTTGGTGCTCTTGTTGCAAACTTTCATATTTATATTTTTCATTACAGAACCAGCGGTATAGGTGATAGGTGAGACTCCACATAGAGAGGGAACTTTAATGATTCTACATGCTTTACAACAACCTAAACTTAACAAACAGGTATATACAGGGCAAACACTTACCTGTACAATATTTGATATTCGTAACTGTGTAATTACATTTAAAGTTGTTATCTGCATTTGGGATTAAAAAGCTTACGAATTTGATTAATATCAATTAAGATTTGTTTATTGATTGTCTGTAATTCATTTAACTAATACATGTGCATATAATATCATATATTTAACTGGACATGTATTAGCTTAAACTTAAGTTTAGTTTATTCTGCAACTTTCTAAAATCATGACCAATGAAGAATACATGAGTGTATTATTACATTTTATTATTTCAGCTCAGTTACGTGTTCCTAGATATATTCATCACAGAATTGTTTCCAGAGTTAAAGCAGTGATCAACTTGAGTGAATACTTGAAATCATCAGCAAGAAAATTTTATATATAGAACAATAATGTTTCGCTTAACTCAATATTTATATTGTTCTGTTTGTGAGATCTAATTTTAAGGTTACATTCAAAATTTGAAAGTGGGAACGGACAATGATTCATAATGTACATATCATTCCTATTTGCCCGTATGTGCTTAAATCCAGTCTGCTGAAACCTAAAATGATAAACATTTGCCACCAGTATAAGGCTAGACCAACCTTTTCATTCTTGAAGACTAACTAGCATATATACTAATGACAGACTAACTTTTAATATTCACTTTTGTATCTCAAAATTGAGAATGGACAGTTTTCAAAGTTTAATGTAAGAAATTTAGCAGGTTAAAGGTTAACTAGCCTCCGAGTCTGAGTGGTGAATGGCTACCTAACATCGATCCTCTACTCATTGAGGGCAATTTCCTTGCTAAAACTGTTTAAATCAGCATTATATCAGAGGTTTATCACAATTTTGTTATAACTTGTATACGTTATGTCAAATATGTAATATTGTCATTTATATGTATTGGATGTTTGTCTGTTTGGGTAGATTATAGATCCACTGTTATAATCAACTGAGTTGTTTGAAGGTATGTGCAAGAATAGAAAGAAGTGTCTATTTTGTTCCGTAATCAAATACGAGTAAATACCATGTAAAAATGTTTAGATGTAGTAATTATGACGTGCAATATAACTTTACATGCTGTGATAAATTATGTATTGAAATGAAAAATATTGTAATTTGATAGACAGTAAGACTTGAATTCCTATCATAGACACAATTAGAGAAAAATTACAATAGTGGAGGTATTGTCACTGAAGTGCTTTTTATCGCGCTTAACCACAGTGGTTTTGAAAACTGATATAGTTTGACAAGGACATAAAATTGAAAGTTTGTAAAAGGTCATAGGTTTTGAATAAGCGTAACGAATACCTAAAAGCAAAATTGCTTTATCCAAAAGTAAACTTCAAAAGAATTTTGATCTTTAAGTCGTTTGATAATTTTCCTCTTATATAAGGATTAATTGCACTATTCACTCTATAGACAAAATATTTTCAGTCTTTGTTCGAGTATAATGTATTCATAAAGTTTTCATTTTTAATGGTTACATATGAAACAAACATTTAACAAATTTAATGATAATTTTAATCAAGGAATTATTTGTGTTAAACATTTACAATCGCTTTAAAAAAAATATTATTCTAAAACTTTAAAAATATCTCTAAACAAATTATTTTTCACAAAATTATTCGTTGCCGTAACTGTTCATTTTTAGCTTGACTAGGGAGGAATATTGTAGTCGCCCCGGCGTCGGCGACGCACTAAGTTAAAGATTTTGCGTGCAAGTTTCTAACTCCAAAATACACAATAACTTCAGACACTTACTTGAGAGCTAAATATGATGTTATTTTATCTATACAAGACCCATAACCAAAGCATATACTTTGACAGAAATATTGCCCTTTTTTAAATTGAACGTTATCCAGTCACTGGGAATGGTCGGGCACTCGGGCATCAGATAACTATTATTACTGTGAAATATCTTGACATTTTATAAGCTAAAACTTCTAGCTATTATGATTGCTGCGGAGTCATTGTCATTTTTGTCATTGTCTTTATCGCGGTGTCTTATGTTGCCCATTATTCAAACATCTCAACATGAAACTTGGAATACTTGCTCATCATGACATGTGCAGTCGTTAGACAAGGAAAAAAGTCTGAATATATTTGGATTTATGTCCTTTTTTTGCAAAATTCTTGAGGTGAAATATTTTTATGAATTATGTCCATTTTTAACTTATACATGAATACAACTGGATTTTGAAAATTATTGCGCAAACACCACATGGGATACTCTTGTTACAAGAATGCGATTGATATTTATAAAAAAAAAGTGAATGGATTTTTGTATTAAGTTTAATGTTCAATGTGTTATTTATGAAATAAAACTCAAACAAATGTGCAATATTAATGTGTTTGTTGTTATTAATTTGAAATCAGACTGTAACCAATGTTTCCAAGATGGTTTTATTTTTTCTTCAACGTGTATCCTTGTGACCCTTGGAATCTCCTACTTGATTTAGAAAATAACATAGAAAATGGTGATCAAGTGTTGGGTGCTAGGAAAATCAGAAGTCATGACTGAAGATATGGTTATGTTTTATGTAGAACATTGTTATTTTTGGATGGATTGGAAAATAAACATCCATAGATATGCAGCTTATTATGACGACATGCAAGTTCATTGATGCTCATGTCTGGTCTTCAATTCTGTTATGCATAATATTAAAGCTAACCTTTCAGGTACATTAAGAAGTCTTGTTATGAGCACATCCCGGATTAACAGCTAGATGTGAAGGCTACACTTGGATGTAAAAATAGTACATTGATAGTTGTATCTCGTCATATCTATGTCAATCATTCATGGATGCTTTTTGAAATAATTAGGCATGCTGAGTATATAAGAAAGTGTTAAATAAGGATTCTTTATTGTTGTTACATTTCTTGTTATAGTAATAATGCCTTGGGTTTGAGTCAAAGCTTAGGGTTCCTTTAAAGGGCCCTTTTTGGGGGGCATTGTCTGTATCAAGCAACAAATATTGTCATTAACTGTTTTGTTATATATGCATGTTGGATAATTGTTATTTACAAAGTTAATTACAATTGACATTATTTTGATTACATGGAAAGGTATTTAAATTTTTTGATAATATCTACATAAGAAGCTTGACATTTTTATGTCAAAATTAAGGGCATCTGACTGTTCAATGATGATGCAAGCTGATACCATTTACATATAGGGAAATAATAAACAAATTTAAATAAGAAATAGACGTAACAACACAAATGATTTAGTGTTAAAAATGCTGGCATTGGTTTATGCAAATTTGAAAGGTTGTTGTACAATTAGGCCACCAGGTCATACACGTATCACAACAATCATGTGTTGCAATAACATTATATGAAACATTACAGAAAATAGACTTATTTTCTAATTCGCTCTGCTTAACCGAAAATAAATTATTTATCACCTAATAAGAGTTGTGAAACCTTCAGTCTCAGGCAGAATAAACAACAACACTCAAGTAGGATAAAGGCCTTCGCATTGTTTCAATATCGTTGTATGCAAATCTATACAAATAATAACTGGTATTTCTGTGAGTTAGATGGATCCATATATCATAATCTCTGGACATGCAATCATGGAAGCTCACAACCTGCGGAATAAACTATTATATCGATTATTTACAAGTTGATTCAAACAAACAAATACTTTTTCGCTAACAACCAATCAATGGATGCGAAAATATGGCTTAATAAAAACATTACTTTGGGGTGGGCGGGTGGGATACGATGTGTTCAATGCAATGCGAAGTCATCGAGTGGCGATTTACCCGCCTTTCCATATCAATACCGGCGAGCACGAAATATTCGTGCTAACTATGTTATACCTCACTTAAGCGGACAATTATAACTCTTAACCTGCAATAAATACATTTATCAATATACAAAATTTTGAAGATATATTCCCCAATACAATACCTATTTAGATTAATATTCTAGAGTTTAGTTAACATTTCTAAAATATCTTAACATTAGATATAAATTACCAAAGATAAGAAATATCTATGCAGCTCAAAATAGCTTTTTGAAATTTCATTTAAATTACACGCAAACAGTTCAGACTTTATAAGAAATCATTTGGGGAATAAAAAATGTTAATATTTGGATAGTATTTCGTTTCTCATGTTTACTGTAAATGAATGGACAATGCAATTCATTAATCTATAAAATATGTTACTAACATGGTTTATGGGGAACATAACCTCCATTGATCAATATATGCACTCAGCTTACACTTTTCGTTATATAAATCTCATTCTTGTTACATTCTCCTGAATATTTGATCAGCAACCTATAGAATACACAGAAAAATAAGCCCGTACGATTATATATTTTATCAGTAAGACGAGCTCAACTAAAACAAGAATTACATTATAACTAAACTTTTCATGTTATATGTGTTTTTGTCAATTTTCTTGCCAATTAGTAAACAGGAGAGAAGCCGGCATATATGAATTTTTGCCACATTGTTTCTTGGTCTTTGTCGCAGAGAAAGCAGGTAAAATTCTAATGCCTGTTTAGGTCTGTTTTCTTGTTCCATACATTGCCCTAAAATATTGAGTGCTGTTTCTTTATGTCCAAGGTATTTGTTTATTTCTATAATGTTTGCAAGTTTACTTAGTGCTTGTCGTTGATCCTGATACCGTTGAAGATGCCTGTATACTTTATATTGTAGGAAGTACAGGAAAGGAAGAGAATCAATTGTAGCCAAGTCCATCCAGTCTTCATTTTGATCTCTGTGTTTTATGTCATCCTCTGTAGATCTGAACATTTCATATTGTAGTTCATGAGGAACACAGTTGATCTCTTGTTTTAAAAATCTGACACAAAATGCTGTAATATTTTTGACACAGTCCTCAATTTGTTCAAAACATACCGTTTTAATTTCTGGTGGAGGCATCATATCCCAGCAGTTACACATAGGAAAAACAGGATAAGAGTAAAACTGGCACTCAGTGTGTCTCAGAATAAGTTCAGTTTTCTCTATATCCCCTGTACTGTAGAATACTGAAGCCAATTTCAGTCTGCCAGATGAGACATCTGATTCCAAACCATTTAAAAGCCAAACCAAGGCTTGAGGTGACACTTGATGTTTTAAACCTATACTTTCTGAAGCCAGGGCAGATCCATATGTGGAACAGAGAAAAGGTGCTTGGAACGTGAATGCAGCATGTTCTAAATTATTATCATTGTCGTTCAAGGTCATTAATCTTTCTACAGTTTGCTTCATTATTCCAATATCTTTATTGCTTAATCCATTCAAATAAAAACGATGGGTAATACTACAATACATTGACAATGATAAGTAATGGGTAGTAGAAACAGTTTTACAAATATCCAGTGAAGTGTCTAAATTGTTATGTCCTTCTGGTAGAAATTTCAGTTTAACTTGAAGTCTCTCTCCAAGATCATCAATATTGTTTGTAAGTAAACTTTGTACATCATCCTGTATAAAGTCACTTATATTTTTTAAAAGTTGATGTTTTGTCTCATCTGTAAATTGCCCTGCCATCAAATTGTTTTCTGGTATAATGAAATGTGGCAGATTGTCATTCTGTACACAACTGCTTAGTTTCATCAAGCAGTATTTTAAACATTCTAATAAATTGTTCTCTTTCCAAATCCTTGGCTCTTTTTGTTCTATACAGTGAAATAGAATTGTTTTGCACATGAAACTTGAGATGTTTATTTCCCCATGAGGATTTAAAAGAGATTTAAGAATAATCTTCATTAAAACATAGCACTTTATGTGTGTTATATCTAAATCAAACATTAGACATCTTTCTGCCAGGGATGTAGATATTCTCCATTCCAGTTCAGGATATTTACTGATCTTACTTCCAGTTGGAACAACAAAACACCAGGTACTTGCTGCATATCTTCTCATCTCTTGTGTTGGCCATTTGCCAATACCTTGTCTCTCTAACCATCCTGATGCTGTTGACTTTGGCCATGATTTAAAGGGATACGCAACCACTTTGTCTGCATCATAGTCTCCTTGTTGTCCCTGTGTAGCAAATGATGGTCCATGTCGTGTAACATATTTCATATTATCAGTTTCATATACTTGGTTCTTATGCAATATTCTTCCTTCCTTGTCAATTATATAGTATTTATTAGGAACAACAGTGGCAGAAAGAGGTATATCATGTTGGAGAAGCTGTAAGAAACAGTACCCTGGGGTAGTGTTCTCATCTTGTATTATGATGAAGTTTGTTTTGCCATGTTCCCACTCTGACCAGTCCTGTATTACATTGTTATCATTATTAAAAAGTAGCTCGTCAGTGTCTGAGATGAGTCCTAAAGTAGTTGTTCCCTCAATCCTACTCCCTAGACAATATGAAATTATATTGTGTCCAACTGACTTCCATGTGATATTAGTCATAGTTTCCATCAACTTGAAATGTCTTCTTGCTTTCATTACCATTCTTTCATTCACGCCAATATCATCTAAAACCTCTGATAACATCAGTGATATATGTTTCCTGCTGTCAGGTGATTGAAACATTCTGTAATTTAAGGAAAGGAAAAGTTGTAAAAAATAACAACTAAGTTTCTTTTGTTAAATATTGTACTTTTCCCATTATTTAGTTCTTTATGCCTAGAACAGAACTGAACAGGAGAAATACTATACTAGTATTCAGTTCAGTTAAGTTCAGTGTTTTAGCAATCAGCAAAACATTTTTTGTCCATTTACAATATTATCATCTTATCGCAAAGACAGTAAGTGCAATGTAAACAGATACCGTAAAATTGTTATAAATCTCCCCCAGGGGCTAAACTTTTCCAAAGCGGGTGAGTTTATTTAAACTTTATTTTTCCTAAATCCAAAATTTGAGTTCAGCACTGAAAAAAGGGGCCTTTATTAGAGAAGGGGAGTTAAAAGGAATTTTACAGTATCTTTATCATTATTGTAACTAAGAAATACATGAAATAGACCAGGAATTGAATAAAATACAAAGTAATACAAAACAAACTCTTGATGGAACAAAAAACCGTTTAACTAGTAAAGCATTTCGTTACAGATCCAGTAGGGGCGTCCGTGGCCGAGTGGTTAAGGTCGTTGACTTCAAACCACTTGCCCCTCACCGCTGTGGGTTCGAATCCCGACAAGGACTTTGGATTCTTTCATGTGAGGAAGCTATCCAGCTAGCTTACGGAACGTCGATGGTTCTACTCAGGTGCCCTATCGTGCCTGAAATAATGCACGGAAAAGTAAAGCTGGAACGTCGCGATATGTCCTATACTGTGTCGATGTGACGTAAAATCCAAAACAAAACAAACAAAAACAGATCCAGTATTTCGTTTTGATTTCTTTATATATTTGTTTTGAGATATTTATTCATTATTTCGTTGATTTTAATTGATTATTGATTATGGTGTTATGGTGTGATAAACGATATTTCGACTTGCTTTGAATTTATATTTTTCTATGGTCATTTTTGGTTTAAACAAAACTCTTTTAAACAAAATTCTACTTTCTGTTTGATCTATTATTAATATTGAAAGCTTTTTGCATCCCAATGTAACTTTCAATTTGTATTATGTGTATTTTATAAAATTAATTTGTACTGACATAATAAAGTAAGAATAATTAAGAAAATCTTATTACCTGACGAGATGGGTGTTAATTTTGTTGTCTATTTTTACTTCCTGTTTTGGTTGTGAATGGAGATACAAAGGGAAATGACACTCATCCTCTTCCTGTTATAGGTAAAGTTAATTGAATTATTTCCCTTTTCAGTAGTGTACAATAGTATACAGCGTTTAATATTATAAAAAAATACTTTATAAAACATGATTTCATATACACATGTAGTTCTATATATTTATACTCGTTAAAAATTAATTAAGATAAAACTTAATCATATCCCCACCACAAAATGTAGACTTGGCTATTCTGTAATCACTTTGTCATATTATAAGTAAGCCAGTCCGACTGTCTCCCCTGTGTTCCGCTCTTTAATTCCTTCGCCCCTTAAATATATGGATCTAAATAAACACCTTTGTGTAAGAGAAAGTGGAGTTAAATGTCATTTCTGTGACAGCTCTAGTTATTTTAACTATTCCCTGTAGTTGGAGATTTTTTAATTTACAAGTAAGACTACGTAAGACTCGTTTTCATTTACTCTAATTTTGTAAAAGTTTGTTGCTATTTTAAAGGATGTATCGAAAGCTTTGATGTATATCTTTTTTTTCTTTATTTTTTCATTTTATATTGATATCGTTTAATTTCAAGGCTACATGTTTAATTATAAATTGTTATTCTTTTTTAATACTTTACTAAAATGTTCATCATAATGATGTGTTTTTTTTCAATCTTTAATCAGAATTCTGTTTGCTATGATAACATTAAAAGTTATATTAGACTCAATATGATCCCAGAATAATTAGATATACAGGAAATTTGATGAACCATATTCTGCAGGTCAAGTTGATAAATGGTGCCATGTTATAAATTATATAATTAATTGTTGGTATATTGAGTGCCAATTTTCGATTGGTAAAGGTCGTTGATTTCCAACCACTTGCCCCTCTCCTCTCTAGGCTCGAATTCAGAAAGAGATTTTTGATGCTTCATGTGAGAAAACTATACAGCTAGCGTACAGAACTTTGGTGGTGCTAATCAGGTTTCCACTTGGGCCTGAAATAATGCATGGGGGACACCTCAGGCTTCCTCCACCAGTTAAGCTGGAAAATTACTTTATAACCCCTTTTCTGTAAGCGCGTCGTAACACCCAACCAAAACCAGTTGGTTACGAACTGTTTTATAAATTTTATTCTTGCTGATCAAAAAATTTGATAGGCATGTCTTTTGGTCTATATGTTAAGATTGGTCATAAAAATTTACACAGACCATTTATAGTCTCCAAATTTCACAAGTGCATGCATTTTGTAGCGCTATACAAGTTACTACCCCCTTACAGGTCACATATTAAATGGTATATGTAGGTGTTGAATTTATTAGAATGTAGCGTTAAAATGATAATTACGTGCTGCTGCTCTCTTCAGGCCATAGGTCATCTAAAGTTATTTTGTTAGCATGCTTCACACTGCTTTTTACTATAAATAAAATATTTTTTAAACACCTCTGAAAAAATAACATTTATCTTCAGTGGCAATAGTTACAATTTATTATAACTAAAATGGTGTTTTCTTTTTCAGATACAAGATCTATTTCATCTCTAGATATGTTGGACATTGAGAACACAGATGATGCTGATACTGTTACAGTTGCTGTGAGTACTCTCTCTTCGTTACTTTGAATTCTAGAGTTTAAGATATTATGCCTCTTTGTCATTGTGCCTTATGTTTCAAATAATAATTATTACTTTTGAATTTTAGTCAGCAAGTTCATTAGAAGATGATGTACAGTTTGATGATCTAGAGCAAACGCTAGAACAGTTTACACCCCATGACCTTACAACTTGGAGGGTCACAATACCAAGATTAGGAGCAAGACCTGACCCTGAAAATCCTAAAAAACAATTCTGTGTGTTTATAGTGGAAATAAGACGTCTTGATGTTACAGATGGTAAGATGTAATGTCTATGTTATTATATACTTAGTAACAAAATCTATAATATTTCAAAGATATTATGGCATAATCGTAATCAACAAAGTTTAAAATTGTAGATCTATATACTCTGGAAAAACATCTAAATTACTGTGCTCATGACAAAACCTGACCTTCAGAAATTCCGAAAATGATTTCAGATTGACGATAGATCTACTGGATAGACATCAAAGAAGACATTGTAAAAAAACAATATCAAAGTGAAATAATTATATCTGGTCAAGTATATGATGTAAATCTAGATATGGGCCTACACTACAGATGGTACCTAAGAAACTGTTCAACAATTAGACTGAATGTAACAATATAAGACAACAATCAAACAACATTTTCATCTATATTTTCTCAAGCCATTAAGAATCCTTTTTAGTTAAACACTCAATTTGTCCAGGATTATACATTGTTTTATTTTCAATTATTTTGTTTCCTGTTAATTTTTAAGATGGACATTCTGTATGGAATGTTGGTAGAAAGTATACAGAATTTTATACCATGGATCAGAAGCTAAAAGAATTCCACGGAGTTGAGCTTGAAGATTGCATTTTACCGCCAAAGAAATTCATCGGTACTAAGACACAAGAGTTTATCGAAGGAAAAAAACAACTTTTTGAAAACAATTCACAAGTAAGTGCAATTCAAAGTTTAAAAAACAGAAATCCCTCTCCCTTATCCCACCTTATTGCTTTGTTAATTGAAATATAAAATTGATAAAAAAAATGAAAAGATAAGGTTTCAATTGAACTCGAAAGTGTCTGTATTATGGTAATAGCACAATGAACATGATATGTTGATAATACTTAATTTACCAGCTTTATAAACAAAGGCATGATTTGATTTTAAAGTTTTATATTTTCAGAAATTGTTGACGAAACCTGTTTTGAAAGGCAGTCAACTTTTGTACAATTTTTTCACTGCCGAGACAGCATTTGATTTTGGATTAGACATCAAAATAGGTAAGTTGTGTAAATATGTTGGGTAAGTTCGTTATGTAAACTCGTGTGCATATAACAGTTTGAGACATGATTACAGGTCTATGATTATTTTTTTTACATTTTGTTTGTTTGATTAGGAAAGATATGTTCAAATATGTTAGTTATTAAATATTTTTTTATGCGTTAATTGGTTTAAAAAGAGGGACAGATGTCTGTTGGTAGCTCAATTTTTGTGTTTTGATTTTGAAATCCCTCAATCTTGGTAACTGCTTTACAGCTGGGAAAATCATTAAGTTCGGCAGGCTTAATGTTGAAATTTAAATGCTTATATTTCTACCTCTGTCAAGATATTTACTATAGGCAGTCAGTGAATTTTTTTGCTTCGGGTCAACAAGTAGGGAACCCCATTTATTCAAAATATCATACATACATACGAATACAATCAATATGAATAATCTTTTTTTAGATAAGGGATAGAACGATGAGCTTGAACTTACAGTCTACGCAGACTCTTACGTGGTTATTGACTTAAACAGAGCACCGCCTGGGGCCTAGAAGCACCAAGAACGGTCTCCCTTCAAAAATATGCGCCCCAGACCGTGCCAAGTGCACTTCATACCCTCAACCCCCAGGGTCAGTGAAATATTACGTCTTGTATAAACATTTTTCTTTGCAGGTCGTGCAATAAAATCTGGTGCAAGAAAACTTGTGAAAGAGGTAAATGTGAAACTATTTTGTGCAAATGATTGGTAAGAATTTGGTAATATAATATGAATTTGGATTTATGGCTTTATCAACAAAAGGGTAAATTAGGGTAAAATTTGTTTCAATACAGCTATTGAAACCAGGGCGACCGTGGCCGAATGGCTTCTAACCACTTGCCCCTCATTGCTGTGGGTTTGAATCGAGACAAAGACTTTTGATTCTTTCATGTGAGGAAGTTATCCAGCTAGCTAACAGAACGTAGGTGGTTCATACGTACCAGTTACCTCAGTAATCAGAAATAATGCACAGAATGGCACAATACGACTATCTCCAACAATAAAGCTTAAAATGGCGTATGCTACAGCATGTCATATAGACAAAATGAAAACCCTTTATAGATTTTATTTAATTTTCACATGATCTGAGAATATGATAACTGGAACATTTTAGGCCAAAAATAGGGATTTATGGCCTTGTGTTTTTAAAAATAATTTACCCTTGAATCTTTTTTTACTTGTAATTATACCCTCAAAAACGAAGTTTGGGGGGTATATAGGAGTCACCCTGTGGTCGGTCGGTTGGTCGGGCGGTCGGTCGGTCGGTCGGTCCAGACGTCTGTTGCATTTTCCTTGTCCGGAGCATAACTTGAAGACTAATGGTTGGAATTCAATATAACTACATACAATGGTCAAGCACATTGAGAGGAAGTGCATTGCACAAGAACCATAACTCTATCTTGACTAATTACAGAGTTATTGCCCTTTGTTACTTTTCCTTGTCCGGGGCATAACTTGAAAACTACTGGTTGGAATTCAAAACAACTTCATATAATTGCCAAACACAATAAGGGGAAGTGTAGTGCACAAGAACCATAACTCTATCTAAAGTAATTACAGAGTTATTGCCCTTTGTTGCTTTTCCATTGCTTTATTTGTCCGGACCATAACTTGAAGACTAAATGTTTGAATTCAATATAACTACATACAATGGTCAAGCACATTGAGAGAAAGTGCAGTGCGTAAGAACCATAACTCTATCTTGACTAATTACAGAGTTATTGCCCTTTGTTACTTTTCCTTGTCCGGGGCATAACTTGAAAACTACTGGTTGGAATTCAAAACAACTTCATACAATTGTCAAACACAATAAGGGGAAGTGTAGTGCACAAGAACCATAACTCTATCTAAAGTAATTACAGAGTTATTGCCCTTTGTTGCTTTTCCATTGCTTTTTTTGTCCGGACCATAACTTGAAGACTAAATGTTTGAATTCAATATAACTACATACAATGGTCAAGCACATTGAGAGGAAGTGCAGTGCGTAAGAACCATAACTCTATCTTGACTAATTACAGAGTTATTGCCCTTTGTTACTTTTCCTTGTCCGGGGCATAACTTGAAAACTACTGTTTGGAATTCAAAACAACTTCATACAATTGCGAAACACAATAAGGTAAAGTGCAGTGCACAAGAACCATAACTCTATCTAAAGTAATTACAGAGATATTGCCCTTTGTTGCTTTTCCATTGCTTTTGTTTTGTCCGGACCATAACTTTAAGACTAATAGTTTGAATTCAATATAACTATATACAATGGTCAAGCACATTGAGAGGAAGTGCAGTGCGTAAAAACCATAACTCTACCTTGACTAATTACAGAGTTATTGCCCTTTGTTACTTTTCCTTGTCCGGGGCATAACTTGAAAACTACTGGTTGGAATTCAAAACAACTTCATACAATTGTCAAACACAGTAAGGGGAAGTGCAGTGCACAAGAACCATAACTCTATCTAAAGTAATTACAGAGTTATTGCCCATTGTTGCTTTTCCATTGCCTTTTTTGTCCGGACCATAACTTGAAGACTAATGGTTGGAATTCAATATAACTTCATATAATGGTCAAGCACATTGAGAGAAAGTGCAGTGCACAAGAACCATAACTCCATCTTGACTAATTACAGAGTTATTGCCCTTTGTTACTTTTCCTTGTCCAGAGCAGAACTTGAAAACTACTGTTTGGAATTCAATACAACTTCATACAGTTGTCAAGGACATTAAAAGGAAGTGCAGTGCACAAGAGCCATAACTCCATTTTGACAAAATACAGAGTTACTGCCCTTTGATGCTTTTCCTTGTCAGGAGCATAACTTAAAACATACTGGTTGGAATTCAAAACAACTTCATACAATGGTCAAGCACAATCAGAGGAAGTGCAGTGCACAAGAACTATAACTCTATCTTCAGTATTTATAGATTTATTGCCCTTTGTTCCTTTTCTTTGTCTTTCTGGACTTATTACAGAGTAATTCCATTAAACTTCATCAATGGCCAACCACATTGAAAGGAAATGCAACATATAAGAACCACAATTATCTTTAATTGCCAACAACCATAACTCTATATTTCTATTCTTTTACAAGGTATTATGTTACTAGTAACATCCTCATTTCCGAAGCAGTCTTGTGGGGGTATTAATCACATTTAGTGATAGTTCTAGTTTAAAAAGGAAGTAACAGCTATCTAAACTGTAGCACAGATGCATTATGCCCCATTTCTCTGTTTCTACCCTCTGCATTTGTAGAATATAGAAATTTTCTTTGGTCTTATTTACATTATATATATGCCATATGTCTGAAATCAAACGGACCTTGTATGATATTTATTGTTTTTGCACTCACACTGTTCGTTGATAGAATCTTATATAAGTCGACCCTCTCCAAATTTCTTTTAATCAATCAACGATTCTGAAACTTACTCCTTTATGATTCGAGAAACCTTTTTTTGTATAACATTTTGCATGACAATTTTGTGAAAACACAAAGCTCTTTTACAAATACAATATCCTCAGTTTTAAAAAACAATATTCTGATTTGCTCTTTTGCTTGTTATTTTCAGATGTGCTTTTCTTCGACAATGACCCACCGAGGTAAAGAGACTTTTTATATTACTTTATAATAGAAAATGATCTGGTTTACATTTAATAAATCTTGTGCATAAATACTGTGTTTGGTGATTTTCTTTCCCCATGAAGTGCAGGCAACACCAGACCATGCTAAAATGAAAAATAACTTTATTTTGAAGGAGCGTTACTGCTAGCACCGATCCTTTTTGTTTGGACTTATTATTAGAAGCTTTATTTTCAACATGTTACGTAAATTATAGATTCTGATTACTGACCTAACTAGTACCGTATGAAACACCCAAAACAACACATCAAATGGTAATGTCATTGAGCTGCACTAAATTGCCATTAAAATCCTATTAAAATTAACTTAATCAGTTGTCTTTTTTTGTCAACAAATAAATTTGTTAACCAGATTTTAAAATATGGCAACTAGAGTTTGAGGGAAAATTAAACAAAGAATAAACAAGAAGTTGAAAAAATACACACCGAAACGCAAACACACCATCAAAGTCACTTACTAGAAAAAAAAGTATATTTCTAAGCTAAAAATGAAAATGATATTTTTGATGATAATGGAATATACAATATTTGTATATTTAGGACAGACGATGATAAAAGAAAACGTTTCCAAGAAGTGACGACTGGCTGCCTGAACTTCCTGCCAAGTATGTAACAACGTTACAACTACTTAAGTTTTAAATAAGTCTTCTTATGTTAAATGATATCTGAATTGACGGTGAGAGACAAACGACCAATAGGCTCAAATGTCAAAGTTCAATGATTACGGAGAAACTTTCGCATTGCCTTGCATTCCCGCAGGGTTGAGATAGCGTTCTCTAGATTACTCAAGACAACTAAATTACAAACTTCAAAATAGAATTGTCTTACTGATTTTATGTAAAATGAGTTATTATAACAGATGAAGAAATTTTTTTTTGAAATTTCATAGCATGGTGAACGTATCATAGTCATGCAATCTTATTATTTTTGTAACATGGTCATTGTAAGTGTGGAATTGTTCATGTTTTTATCTTTCTTATTTCAAGAAAAGAATTTCGTACTCACCCTTGCATTGGTGTTTGTGTTTAGGTAGTTTTGGAAGTAATCTGTTCGTAATTTTTGGTGCTCTTGTTGCAAACTTTCATATTTATATTTTTCATTACAGAACCAGCGGTATGGGTGATAGGTGAGACTCCACATAGAGAGGGAACTTTAATGATTCTACATGCTTTACAACAACCTAAACTTAACAAACAGGTATATACAGGGCAAACACTTACCTGTACAATATTTGATATTCGTAACTGTGTAATTACATTTAAAGTTGTTATCTGCATTTGGGATTAAAAAGCTTACGAATTTGATTAATATCAATTAAGATTTGTTTATTGATTGTCTGTAATTCATTTAACTAATACATGTGCATATAATATCATATATTTAACTGGACATTTATTAGCTTAAACTTAAGTTTAGTTTATTCTGCAACTTTCTAAAATCATGACCAATGAAGACATATTTTGCATGTTATATCATGCATTAAAAAGATCATTACTTTAACTATTGTATAAAAATTATTTGTTTAAGAATACGTGAGTGTATTGTTACATTTTATTATTTCAGCTCAGTTACGTGTTCCTAGATATATTCATCACAGAATTGTTTCCAGAGTTAAAGCAGTGATCAACTTGAGTGAATACATGAAATCATCAGCAAGAAAATTTTATATATAGAACAATAATGTTTTGCTTAACTCAATATTTATATTGTTCTGTTTGTGAGATCTAATTTTAAGGTTACAGTCAAAATTTGAAAGTGGGAACGGACAATGATTCATAATGTACATATCATTCCTATTTGCCCGTATGTGCTTAAATCCAGTCTGCTGAAACCTAAAATGATAAACATTTGCCACCAGTATAAGGCTAGACCAACCTTCTCATTCTTGAAGACTAACTAGCATCTATACTAATGACAGACTAACTTTTAATATTCACTTTTGTATCTCAAAATTGAGAATGGACAGTTTTCAAAGTGTAATGTAAGAAATTTAGCAGGTTAAAGGTTAACTAGCCTCCGAGTCTGAGTGGTGAATGGCTACCTAACATCGATCCTCTACTCATTGAGGGCAATTTCCTTGCTAAAACTGTTTGAATCAGTATTATATCAGAGGTTTATCACAATTTTGTTATAACTTGTATATGTTATGTCAAATGATGTAATGTTGTCATTTATATGTAGTGGATGTTTGTCTGTTTGGGTAGATTATAGATCCACTGTAATGATCAACTGAGTTGTTTGAAGGAATAGAAAGAAGTGTCTGTTTTGTTCAGTAAACAAATTACTAGCAGCTTAAATAATGTTTGTGTCATTGAGTGATTTTTATTTAATTCATGTAAAACTACTTAGATATAGTAATAATGACGTGCAATATATCTTTACATGCCTACTGTGATAAATTATGTATTGAAATGAAATATTGTAATTTGATTGACTTGGATTCCTATCTTAGACACAATTAGAGAAAAATTACATTAGTTTAGAAATGGTATTGTCACTGATCTGCTATTTATCGCTCTTGACCACAGTGGTTTTGAATACTGATATATTTTGACAAGCGCATAGCGTCGAAAGGTTGTAAAAGGCCATAGGTTTTGTATAAGCGTAACGAATACCTAAAAGTTAAATTACTATATCGCTGGTACAGTTAGTTTAACTTTAAAGACTTAATTATGTAAATCACTTCAAAAGAATTTTTAAGGTGTTTGACAAATGTTTGATTGTTTTCCTCTTACATTAAAATTAATTTCATTCTATCGATGAAATATGTTCAATCTTTATTCCACTATAACGTATTCATGAAGATTTCATTTTTAATGGTTACATATAGAACAAAAATTGAAAAAGATATTGATATTTTTTTATCAAAGGACTATTTGTGTTAAACTTTTACGATTGTTTTTAAAGAACTTAACATTATTCCAAAACTTGAACAATATCTCTGAACAAGAGATTTTTCACTATATTATTTGTTACACTTCATTGATGAATTGATGATTAACTGTTCATTTTAGCTCGACTTGGGAGACCTATTGTTTTCGCTCCGGCATCAGCAACGTGCTTAATTAAAGATTTTGTGTGCTAGTTTGTAACTTGTGCAAGTTTGTTACTCGAAAAATACATAAGAGAATTGGCTGAAACTTTAGACACTTACTTAAGAGCTTATTATGTGGTCATAGCTATAACATGGACTTTGACAGAATTATTGTCCTTTTGAAGAATAAAAATCACATTATCCAGACTCTTGTTTTATCGCCAGGCACTGAGAATAGTAGAGCACTCGGTCATCAGACAACTCTTGTTACTTTAAAATATGTGGAAATTTTATGAGCTAAAACTTCTAGCTATAATGATTGCTACGGCAGCATTGTAATCTGTGTTATTGTCTTTATCGCCGTGTCTTATGTTGCCCATTATTCAAACATCTCAACATGAAACTTATAATACTTGCTCATCATCATATGTGCAGTTGTTAGACACGGGGAAAAGTCTAAAAGCTATATAATTGGAGTTATGTCCATTTTGAACTTTGATTTTTCGCAAAATTCTTCTTCAGTTGAATGATTTTAAAGTATGAAATTTGTCAATAAGAAAATTGATTGCTTGTTTAATTTAACAAGGTTCATTTGTTTGACAAGGGTCATTAATTTGAAAGCTAATTTTTGTTTAGGTAATGTCCTTTCGTAGCATAGAAGTTTTGTCAAATTGCTAATTAAGCTAAATGATTCCAAAACTGATCATTATAACAATGCACAATTGTAAAAACTAAGTGCATTATCCTTAGTTCAATATTTGAGTAAGACTAGAGGCATTCAGGCAATATTTTTAAGAGTTATGTCCCTTTTTAACTTAAAAATATGGCTATTGATTATCATCGCGTAAACACCGCATCGTGTTACAAGAATGCGATTTATATTTATAAAAAAAATGTCAATAGATTTTTCTTTTAAGTTAAATGTTCACTGTGTTATTGATGAAATAAAACTCAAATAAATGTGTAATATTAATGTTTTGTTGTTATTAATTTGAAATCAGTCTGTATCCAATGTTTCCAAGATGGTTTTATCTTTTCTTCAACGTGTATCCTTGTGATCCTTTTTAAATACATGTATGTTGGTGATATGATATATGGGGGACATAACCACCATTGATCAATATAGCAATCAGCTTACACTTCTCATGATATCAAACTCATGCTGGTTTCATTCTCCTGTATATTTGATTAGCAACATATAGAATACACAGAAAAATAAGCCCGTAAGATTATATAGTTTATCAGTAGGAGAGCTCAACCGGAACAAACATTACATTATGATTAAACCTTTCATGCTATATGTGTTTTTGTCAATTTTTATTGCAAACTAATAAACAGGAGAGTAGCCAGCCGACAAATATGAATCGTGTGCGTATAACAGTTTCAAATATGCCTTTTTTATTTTACGTGTTTTGTCAGATTAGGAAAAAATATGCTAAAATATGTTAATTATTAAATATTTGTTTATGTGTAAATTTGTTTGAAAAGGGGCCAGATGTATGTTGGTAACTCATTTTTTTGTGTTTTGATATAAAATCCTCCAACCTTTAATTAACTGCTTCAAAGCTGGAGAATTAAGTATTAGTGTTACTAAGTGTTGAAATCTAAATGCTAAATTCTACCACTGTGAAGATACCTCTTATAGGCGGTCAGTGAAATCATTTATTTCACTTCGGGTCCTGAAATTGGGAACCCCACTTAATCAAAATGTTATACATACAATGTACATACATCATGCATACATGCATACATTAATATCAGATACAGTCAATATGGATAACATTTTTGTAGACAAAGGATAGAAAGATCAGCTGGAACTGATAGCCTACGCTGACTCTTTCGTGGTCCTGGACTCAAACAGAGCACGAGCTTGGGCATAGAAACTCAAATCACGGTCTTCCCGCGGTAACATGTGCTCAAGACTGTGTTATGTGGACTTTGGATCCTCGACCTCAGGGTCAGTGAAATATTAGGTCTTGTATAAATATTTATCTTTGCAGGTCGTGCAATAAAATCTGGTGCAAGAAAACTTGTTAAAGAGGTAAGTTTGAAACTATTATGTGCAAATGATTGGTAAGGACTTTGTAATATAATATGAATTTGGATTTATGGCTTTATCAGCAGAAGATAAATTAGGGTAAAATTTGTTTCATTTCAGCTATTGAAAAAAGGGCGTCCGTGGCTTTATGGCTTCTAACCACTTGCCCTTCATTGCTGTGGGTTCGAATCGGAACTTTAATTTTTTAATGTGAAGAAGTTATGCAGCTAGCATATAGAACGTCGGGGTAACAGTTACTTCAGTAATCAAAAATAATGCACAGAATGGCACAATATGACTCCAACAATAAAGCCTGAAAAACGTATGCCACAGCTTTCATGTAAACAGACGTTTTCATGTTAAAATATAGACAGAGTTAAAACCCTTTATAGGTTTCACATGCTCTAAGAATACGATTACTGAAAGAGTTTTAGCCGAAACAGGGATTTGGTGGAATATAGGCTTTGACAGTCTTGTTTTTTTTATAATTCATCCTTGAATCTGTTTTTATTTGTTTTTTAAAAAGGGAAATAACAGCTATCAAAACTTTAGCACAGATGCATTAAACCCCTTTTCTTTGTTTCTACCCTCTGCATTTGTAGAATATACAAAAGTTTCTTTGGTGTAATTTATATTTTATATATGCCATATATCTGATATCAAAGGGACCCTTGTATGATATATGTTGTCTTTGTGCTGACACTATTCGTTGGAAGAATCTAATTGCAATGAATTTTATTTCGTGATGTTTTAGCTTGACAATTAATTACATATTTTTATAGAAAGGACAGCACCTTGAGACATTTCTGTGTGGATTTGAGAGAAGTACAGAGCCTCCAAACCCTCGACCTGGGTAATAATTTCGTCATTTCATTTTATTGTTTTCAATACAGATTTGTGTTTATTCAATTAAATCCTTTATGCTGTTTTCAATTCAGATTTTTTTCATCCCATATTATGTAATCTAACTGATCTTGATCCTTTTGGATACTTACTTTTGTGATTTTTGGTATCAAAGTTCTTTTAATTTACGATCTTATGTGCGGTTTAAGTTTAAAAGCTGGAGTTAATTTTTAGAATTTAGCATGATAGTCATCAGACACATCTGAAAATCAACCACAAAAATTCATCAAGTAAATAATAAGTATTTTTTTTGTCTTGTTTACATTCAGGAAACAAGAAAGGAGAGATTCCGGAGCATCATTATTGTCAAATTCGAGTCTTAAGGTGAGATTTTCTTTACTTATATTTTCTTTCGTGTCCAATGTATCCGCAAGTATGTTCACCAGTCTTGTCACATTATTCAAATGCTTAATTATAAACTGAACTGTCATTGTGAACTGCCTCTGGTCTCGATTTATTTCTGATGTGAAACAGGAAATAAAAAATGTGTTTTTGATTATTTTATGCGAGGAAGCTTGTCAGCTAAGAAGCTTTCCAGCTAACTTTCGGAAAGTTGAGTGTCCGATTTTTGCTGAACTTGTACAAATCTTGGTCTTTAGCTTAGACCTCTAAAGCTAGAAAGTTACTGTATAACTTTTTCAGTTAGATTATGTAATTTTTTTTCAGTTATGCCAGACAATGTTTGAGAACAACGCTAATGGTATAGATAGGCGTGACCATGTGGACGGTGACTTGTTGGTAGAAAAATCAGAGGTGGAAGGAATTTATGATTCCTTGATTTATATAGGTACATGTTTTAAGAGTTTTACTTGAATTTTTAAACCATATTTTGCTTTTGTTAAATTAAAGTTTGAATTTTGAAAATCAAATGTATATTTTCTTTTAAATCCCTTCAGTGTTAAGCTGTTTCTATCAAGGTACATGTAGGTAAAGTGGGGTCTTCCTTCACAGGTAAAAGTAAAAATTAACTAAGCATCAAAAATTGTAAACTAATTGTGACATTTTCCAACCATTTGAACTAACATTTTGTCTTTAAGAGAGTTTACTTACATTTCAGCAAGGTATGTTTATAGAGTTCCGGACTGGTGCCATCATTTGTTGTACACTGCACGTATGTTTGTGAAACAAACTTTAGAAGCATATTTAGACTGGTACACTGACTATAAAGTTCACATGGTCACACGGGAACACAGGCTGGTCTCCCTAATTCACCTACTTAGAGGTAATCAGATTACTATCTATTGTTTTGCAACTCAAAACACGAAAATGATGTTAGAGCGGCAGTCTTGACAAAGTGTTGATGTTCATTACTTTGTTTCGTTTGCCCCACAATCCAGTCGGAGATTTTTATTACTTGCATGTCAGAAAGCTACCTGGAATTTTATCCAAACTCTATCATTCATTCTTTTTATATGCCTGCATGTTGCACAAATGACAAGCTATGGTTTACCTCCATCAATGAATTTGGAAAGTTACCAATTAACCCTTTAATGTCAAAGCGATTCTGAATCTTACTCCTTTATGATTTGAGAAACCTAATTTTGTATAAAACATTATATGAAAATTTTGTGAATACACAAAGACCTTTTACAAATACAATATCCTCAATTTCAAAACTTTCGTCATATGAATAAACAAACAAAAAGCAATATTCTGATTTGCTCTTTTACTTATTATTTTCAGATGTGCTTTTCTTCGACAATGACCCACCGAGGTAAAGAGACTTTGTTGATGTTACTTTATAATAGAAGATTATCGGGTTTTAAATGAGTTATCTTGTGCATAAATACTGTGTTTGGTGACTTTCTTTCCCCATGAAGTGCAGGCAAGACCAGACCATGCTAAAATGAAAAATAACTTTATTTTGAAGGAGCGTTACTGCTAGCACCGATCGTTTTTGTTTGGACTTATTATTAGAAGCTTTATTTTCAACATGTTACGTAAATTATAGATTCTGATTACTGACCTAACTAGTATGAAACACCCAAAAACAACACATCAAATGGTAATGTTATTGAGCTGCACTAAATTGCCATTTTTATCCTATTAAAATTAACTTAATCAGTTGTATTTTTTTTCAACAAATGAATTTGTTAACCAGATTTTTTAAGTATGGCAACTAGAGTTTGGGTGAAAATTAAACAAAAAAAAAATAAGCAAGAAGTTACACACCAAAACGCAAACACACCATCAAAGTCACTAACTAGAAAAAAAGTAAATTTCTAAGCTAAAAATGAAAATGATATTTATGATGATAATGAAATATACAATATTTGTATATTTAGGACAGACGATGATAAAAGAAAACGTTTCCAAGAAGTGACGACTGGTTGCCTAAACTTCCTGCCAAGTATGTAACAACGTTACAACTACTTAAGTTTTAAATAAGTCTTCTTATGTTAAATGATATCTGAATTGACGGTGAGAGACAAACGACCAATAGGCTCAAATGTCAAAGTTCAATGATTACGGAGAAACTTTCGCATTGCCTTGCCTTCCCCCAGGGTTGAGATAGCGTTCTCTAGATTACCCGAGACAACTAAATTACAAACTTCAAAATAGAATTGTCTTATTGATTTTATGTAAAATGAGTTATTATAACAGATGAAGAAAACTTTCATAGCATCGTTAACGTATCATAATCATGCAATCTTATTATTTTTGTAACATGGACATTGTAAGTGTGGAATTGTTCATGTTTTTATCTTTCTTATTTCAAGAAAAGGATTTCGTACTAACCCTTGCATTAGTGTTTGTATTTAGGTAGTTTAGGAAGTAATCTGTTCGTAATTTTTTGTGCTCTTGTTGCAAACTTTCATATTTATATTTTTATTACAGAACCAGCGGTATGGGTGATAGGTGAGACTCCACATAGAGAGGGAACTTTAATGATTCTACATGCTTTACAACAACCTAAACTTAACAAACAGGTACATACAGGGCAAACACTTGCCTGTACAATATTTGATATTCGTAACTGTGTAATTACATTTAAAGTTGTTATCTGCATTTGGGATTAAAAAGCTTACGAATTAGATTAATATCAATTAAGATTTGTTCATTGATTGTCTGTAATTCATTTAAATAATACATGAGCATATAATATCATATATTTAACTGGACATCTATTAGCTTAAACTTAAGTTTAGTTTATTCTGCAACTTTCTAAAATTATGACAAATGAAGACATATTTGCATGTTATATCATGCATTAAAAAGATCATTACTTTAACTATTGTATAAAAATTGTTTGTTTAAGAATACATGAGTGTATTGTTACATTTTATTATTTCAGCTCAGTTACGTGTTCCTAGATATATTCATCACAGAATTGTTTCCAGAGTTAAAGCAGTGATCAACTTGAGTGAATACATGAAATCATCAGCAAGAAATCGTTATATATAGAGCAATAATGTTTTGCTTAACTCAATATTTATATTGTTCTGTTTGTGAGATCTAATTTTAAGGTTACAGTCAAAATTTGAAAGTGGGAACGGGCAATGATTCATAATGTACATATCATTCCTATTTACCCGTATGTGCTTAAATCCATAGTCTGCTGAAACCTAAAATGATAAACATTTGCCACCAATATAAGGCTAGACCAACCTTCTCATTTTTGAAGACTAACTAGCATCTATATTAATATCATACTAACTTTCAATATTCACTTTTGTATCTCAAAATTGAGAATGGACAGTTGTCAAAGTGTAATGTAAGAAATTTAGCAGGTTAAAGGTTAACTAGCCTCCGAGTCTGAGTGGTGAATGGCTACCTAACATCGATCCTCTACTCATTGAGGGCAATTTCCTTGCTAAAACTGTTTAAACCAGTATTATATCAGAGGTTTATCACAATTTTGTTATAACTTGTATATGTTATGTCAAATGACTAAATTAATGTTGTCATTTATATGTAGTGGATGTTTGTCTGTTTGGGTACATTGTAGATCCACTGTAATGATCAACTGAGTTGTTTGAAGGAATAGAAAGAAGTGTCTGTTTTGTTCAGTAAACAAATTACTAGCAGCTTAAATATTGTTTGTGTCATTGAGTGATTTTTTTATTTAATTCATGTAATACTACTTAGATATAGTAATAATGACGTGCAATATATCTTTACAGGCCTACTGTGATAAATTATGTATTGAAATGAAATATTGTAATTTGATTGACTTGGATTCCTATCTTAGACACAATAAGAGAAAAATTACATTAGTTTAGAAATGGTATTGTCACTGATCTGCTATTTATCGCTCTTGACCACAGTGGTTTTGAATACTGATATATTTTTACAAGTGCATAGCGTCGAAAGGTTGTAAAATGCCATAGGTTTTGTTTAAGGGTAACGAATACCTAAAAGTTAAATTACTATATCGCTAGTACAGTTAGTTACACTTTAAAGACATAATTATGTAAACCACTTCAAAAGAATTTTTAAGGTGTTTGATTGTTTTCCTCTTACATTAAAATCTTTATTCCACTATAACGTATTCATGAAGATTTCATTTTTAATGGTTACATATAGAACAGAAATTGAAAAAAAATATTGATATTTTTTTTATCAAAGGACTATTTGTGTAAACTTTTACGATTATTTTAAAAGAACTTAACATTATTCCAAAACATAAACAATATCTCTGAACAAGAGATTTTTCACAATATTATTTGTTACCCTTCATATATGAATTGATGATTAACTGTTCATTTTAGCTCGACTTGGGAGACCTATTGTTTTCGCTCCGCCATCAGCAACGTGCTTAATTAAAGATTTTGTGTGCTAGTTTGTAACTTGTGCAAGTTTGTTACTCGAAAAATACACAAGAGAATTGGCTGAAAATTTAGACACTTACTTGGGAGCTTATTATGTGGTCACTATCTATACAAAACCCATAGCTATAACATTGACTTTGACAGAATTATTGTCCTTTTGAAAAATTCACATTATCCAGACTCTTGCTTTATCGCCAGGCACTGAGAATAGTAGAACACTCGGTCATCAGACAACTCTTGTTACTTTAAATTATCTTGAAATTTTATAAGCTAAAACTTCTTGCTATTATGATTGCTGCGGCGTCATTGTAATCTGTGTAATTGTCTTTATCACCGTGTCTAATGTTGCCCATTATTCAAACATCTCAACATAAAACTTGGAATACTTGCTCATCATGATAAGGTACAGTCGTTAGACAAGGAGAAGAGTCTAAAAGCTATATATTTGTCTCTTTTGAACTTTCAATTTTTGGAAATTTCTTCTTCATGTCAATGAATTTATAATTGTGAAATTTATTAATATGTTCATAATAACAAGGTTTATTTGCCAGCCAAGGGTATCATTCGTAAAGCTATTTTTTGTTTAGATAATGTCCCTTCTTAGCATAGAAGTTGTGTCAAATTGCTTATTATGCTAAATGTTCCAAAACTTAAAATCTGCTCCCTCATTTTTACAATGTACAATTGTAAAACTAGGTTCATTATCGTAAAATCAATATTTTAGTAAGTCTAGAGGTATTTATCATTAAGGCACTATTTTTATGAATCATGTCCATTTTTAACTAAAATATGAATAAAATTGGATTTTGAAAATTATTGCGATTCTTGTTACAAGAATGCGATTGATATTTATAAAAACAATTTGAAAGTATTTGTGTATTAAGTTTAATGTTCACTGTGTTATTTATGAAAAGAAAACTCAAATAAATGTGCAATATTTATGTCTTGTTGTTTTTAATTAGAAATGACACTGAAACCATGGTTTCCAAGATGGTTTTATTTTTTCTTCAACGCATATCCATCTGACCTGTTGGAATATCCTACTTGATTTAGAAAATACAATGTAGTTTGATTTAAATATGTTTGAAAATGATGAGTGCAACATTCAGGTCTCCAGTTCAAATGTCAAAGTCAAACCTGTATGTCAAAATCACAATATGATCTTAACCAAAAAGTACATCAATATGTATGTCCTGTCAATTACTCTGTAATTTTTGGATTTGTTAAAAAAATAATTTTGCATGTGTGTTGGACATGATAGCATCGTGTCACATGAAAGAATCAAATATTTAGTCAATGTCACGTTTGTATGTCCCAAATCAAAAAATTGATTTGTATAGTTTGGTTTGTCTGTTAAATTATTTCGTTATTTATGAATGGTTTTGAAAAAATAAGCACATTTCGCTGATGTGTCACACAAACAAGGTTAAGGCTTGTTGCTGCAAAGCTTGAATTAAACGGAAAATTTTCATTAAAATGAGATTTTGTTCTAGTTTAGTAGAAAATCGAATCATTTATGGATGCATTATAGGATAACTTTGCATACAAATTGCTGTTTTAGATGACAAGTCACATGCAAAAAGTCATGTATCCAGCTCAAAGGTCAAGGTCATATTTATACATCACAAATCATTATTGTAAAAGAATGGTCGTGTTTTGTGCACAACGTCCTTATTCATTGATTGATTTTGAAAATATCATCTATAAATATGCTGATTATTAAGATGACACGTTATCTCAGTGACGGTTATGTCCAGTCATCAATTCTGTCATTCATTGATGGATTTTGAAATATTAAGGCATAGCATTGAGGTACATCAAGAAGATTTACCATGGGCAAATCTAAGACCAACATCAAGAAAGGTAAAGGTTATACTGGGATGTCAAATATAGTACATTGATGGTTGTACCTTGTCACATCTTTGTCATTCATTTATGGATGCTTTTTGAAATAGTTTTGCATACCGAGTTTGTTAATGATTATTTCTTATAAAAGTTCCCGTACCTTGGATTTAAATCAAAGCTCAGTTTGAATAGTGCCTGCTTAATGAAAGTGGTTAAAATTGAATCAAGCCCAACACTCAGTGATGCTCAAGTAATACAGAAACGGCCAAATAAAAAACACACATCAGGTGCTTGTATGGTTAACTTTACATGGCACTTTATAACCAGGTTCAACTAAATTCTAGTTTCAATCAATATTTGCAAAACCAGTGATTAGGAAGGTGGTGTTTGGATGCTACCTGGACTGAAAATTAACTGAGAATAACACAACACTTGATTACGTTGACACAGTGAGATTTATTTGCATGCATATTACAAACTTAATACAAATATTTATTTACTGTATATTATATTCACACATAGATTTATATTTATGTATGTAATATAAGTTAAGTGTTAAGTATACTATTATGATTTTAAACTAATAAACAAAAGTGTTTGTGATTGTTTACATAGTTATCAAAACCCAAGAGATAGAAGACTTAACTATTTATAATAGTATCAAATCTATCAAGTCAACGCACTGAGGCTTTGCAGTAATCTGACATTAAGGTCAGCTCTAAAAACAAGAAATAAAGAAAATCAACCGGCTTTTTTACACAATTGGTCTTAGAAATAGAAATAAGAACTAAAAGATTTTTGGTCAAACATGTAAATAACAAGTTCAAAACTAATCCAATAATTTCAATCAAGGCTATTACCGAAAGCACCAAGCACCCGGTAATTATTTCTAAACAATCTAAACGTTAGAATTTAATAATCTCTATGCAGCTCAAAATTATAGCTTTTTTGAATTTCTGGATAAATTAAGTAAACATACAATACAGACTTTGTGACCAATCATATGGAGATTTAAAAAAAGATATTGGTAATATTTGGACATTGTTTGGTTTCTCATTATTTACTGTTCAACTTGCAAAATAATCAATCAGTTGAAAGTGCTGTTGGCATGATGTATTGGGTTATATAACTTTCTGTGATCAATGTAATTATTGGTCATATAAATCTCAATCTGGTTATATTCTCCAATCTGCTCGCACCTAAGATCATATAAATTTCTATTCATAGATCGGAACTGTGACATTTAATTTGAATAACAATATATATAACCACAAACATAGACATATGCTTCTTTGTTTACAAGTATTTTGTGGTAAAATTCTTAATTTATCCACTTATCTGATAATTAGAATTCAAGAGGTCAGGGAATATGCATAAATAGCACTTCCAGACATACAAATTTCATTCTGGTTATATTCTCTAATCAGCTATCACCTTCAAACCTATATATCTTAATTTGGTTATACATTGTTTACTATCAGCTAGCACCTCTCCAGTTATATAGATCACATACTGGTAATATCATCTCATCATATAGTACTTCCAGCCATATAAATCTCATTTTGCTTATAATCTCCCATCCGCTAGCCCCTTCAGTCATATTAATCTCATTGTGGTTATATTCTCCCCTCATCTAGTTTTTACTCCAGTCATATTATTTTCATTGTCATTTTTCCATCAGCTAGCACCTGGATCTAATTCTGGTTATATTCCTCTGTATCCATCAACAACAAATATAATGCACTGAAAAATAAGCCAATTAGGTATATATTTTATAAGTAAAGCATAACATTAGAATAATACCTTTCATTATCATGTGTTTTTCTTGTCAATTTTCCATGCAAAACAGTAAACTGGAGAGAAGCCGGCATATATGAATTTTTGCCACATTATTTCTTGCTCTTTCTTGCAGAGAAAGCAGGTAACATTGTATTGCCTGTTTATGTCTGTTTTCTTGTACCAAGCATTGCCCTAGAACATTAAGAGCTGTGTCTTTATGTCTAAGGTTTTTATCTGTTTGTATGATGTTTGCAAGTTTAAAAAGAGCTTGTTGTTGATCATGATACCGTTGAAGATGCCTGTAAACTTTATATTGTAGGAAGTACAGGAAAGGTAGAGAATCAACTACAGCCCAGTTCATCCAAAAGTCCTCATCTTGATCTTTGTGTTTCATGTCATCTTTTGTAGATCTGAACATTTCATATTGAAGTTCATAAGGGATACAGTTGATCTCTTGTTTTAAGAATATGACACACAATGCGGTAATATTTTTTACGCAGTCCTCATTTTTTTTCATTACATTCTCTTCTTAATTCTCTTGTTAGTTCTTGTGGAGGCATCGGATACCAGCAGCTACAGATGGGGACAACAGGGTAAGAGTAATACTGACGTTCAGAGTAATACTGACGTTCAGTGTGTCTCAGTATTATTTTAGCTTTTTCCAGATCTCCTGCACTGTAGAACACTGAAGACAATTTCAGTCTGCCAGATAAGATGTCTGAATCTAAACCTTCTAGTAGCCAGACAAATGCTTGAGGTGATACTTGATGTTTTAAACCTATACTTGCTGAAGCCAGTGCAGATCCATATGTGGTACACAGTAAAGGTGCAAGGAACGTAAATGCAGCATGTTCTAATTCATTATTATTGTTATTGTAGGTCATTAGTCTTTCCAGATAATGCTTCATTCTTCTAATATTTTTATTATGTATTTTTTAATTGAATACGGTAGTTTTTACTTCTACTTCTTGAAAATGTTAAGTAAGAACAAGCAGAAGAACGTCCACATATATCCTGTAAAAAATATGAATTGTATTGTTTTGGTACCAAGTTCAGTTTAACTTGAAGTCTCTGTCCAAGATTATCAATATCAATTCTAAGTAAACTTTGTACATCATTCTGTATAAAATCACTTATATTCTTTAAAAGTTGATGTTTTGTCTCAGCTGTAAATTGCCCTGCAATCAAATTGTTCTCAGGTATAATGAAATGTGACAGGATGTCATTTTGTACACAACTGTATAATTTCATCAAGCAGTATTTTAAACATTCTAATAAATTGTTCTCTTCCCATAATCTTGGTTCTTTGTTTTCTATACAATGTAATAAAACTGTTTTGCACATGAAACTTGAGATATTTATTTCCCCTTGAGGATTTAAAAAAGATTTTAGAATCATCTTCAGTAAAACATAGCACTTTACTTGTACTATATTTAAATCAAACATTAGACACCTTTCTGCCAGGGATGTAGATAATCTCCACTCCAATTCAGGGTATTCACTGGTCTTACTTCCAGTTGGAACAACATAACACCTTGTTCTGACTGTATTTCTTTTTATCTTTTGTGTGGGCCACTTGCCAATACCTCGTCTCTCTAACCAACTTGATGATGCTGACGTTGGCCATGATTTACAGGGATCAGCATACACATACTCTGAATAATTAAGTCCTTGTGGCCCCTGTGTAGCAATTGATGGTCCATGTCGTGTACCATGTTTAAGAATATCAAAATTATATATTGTGTTCCTATGTAATATTCTTCCTCTTCTATCAGTTATATGGCGGTCATCAGGAATGGCCGTTGCAGGAAGTCGTTTATAATGTTTGAGAAGTTGCAGGAAACAATGCCCAGGGGTTGTATTCTCATCCTGTATCATGAAGTAGTTTCTTTTGCCATGTTCCCACTCTGACCAATCCTGTATTACATTGTAATCATGTAAACAAACTAGCTGGTCAGTGTCTGACTCTAGTCCTGAAGTAGTTGTTCCTTCACTTCGACTCCCTAGAATATATGAAATTACATTATCACCAATTGATTTGTTTGTTATAGTATTCATAGTCTCCATCAGCTTGGAAACTCTTCCTGCTCTCATCCTCATTCTTTCATTGATTCCAATATTATCTAAAACCTCTGATAATATCAGTGATATATGTTTTCTGCTGTCAGCCGATTGAAACATTCTGAAATGTAAATCAGGGGTTAATTGCATAAGTGAGTAACAAAGAGTCATTAAATTTTCTAAAATACTTCTACTTATAACTTTTTATCCTTTATTCATTGGTACAGTTCAGGATATCCAGTATTGATATGAAATTTTAATTACAAAATTAAGGTGTTTAATTGCATAATTAGGATCAGAAAGTGTATGATATCGATTAATATAAGACATGTTCTAATTGTGTCGTGCCCCCACTATAGGGGGCATTAAGAATTTACTCTTATCCGTCTGTCCGTGTGTCTGTCCGCCCGTGTGTCTGTCCGCACTCACAGGAGAGTAATTATGTGGCTAGAGGGACAATAGGTAACTGTTCTTTCTCTTTGATGTCATTCATTCCGTAATGCTTTTATGTGGCTATTTTCTTTTGTGTGGCTAAAAAGAACAATAGAGAGAACAATAGAGTAGCCACATAATTACTGTCCTGTGAGAACTTCCGTCCTCATGTTGTGTTGCCCGTAGCTCAAAAAATTTACCTGGAGTCATGAAACTTTACAGGAATATTAGAATATCAGATTATATTAGCATGTGTAGTTGTGCAATTAGGTTTTTCGTGTGTAGCTCAACAAGTATTTGTCTTAGAGTCATACAACTTTTCAAGTGTTGTTGTGCACCTGGGGGTTTAATTGCGGATTTATTCAGTATTAGTAGAGTAATTGCCCTTATTTTAGTAAAGACCATTCCAAAATGTTGTGGTATGTGTACCTTTAGTGCTTGAGTTAGAATCAACCAACTTTACAGGAATGAGGATCAACATCACTGTGCACCTTGGATTTTGCAAGTGGACCTTTTTTCAGTTTTGTTAGATTTATTGCCATTGACTTGGTATAATTTGTAATCTTCAACTTGTTTATGCATAGCTGAAAAGTATTTGATCTGTAGTCCTGAAAGTTTACAAAAATATTGGTCAGTAGCATGTGTCAGTAGTTATGCACCTTGGGGTTTGCTTGTGGATTTATTTAGTAACTGTCCTTGATTTAGAAAAAAGATCTTCACAGTTTTCAACTTGTGTCGTGTTAACATTTAACCTAGAGTCAGTAGATTGACAAAACTGCGGAGTTTGGGACATCCGTGTACTATTGATACATTTCTAGTAAGTTCAGTTTTTGTTTTGGCACTCATCAACAAGTTTACTTTTGGCCTTTCACGATATTTCCATATTATCACAAAGACAATAAGTACAATGTGAACATATACAAACTATTATTGTCACGAGAAGATCATATAACAGCAAAATAATATAAAATCTATTACAAATCAACTTTAAATGGAACATTGAACAGTTTACTAGTTTGTATTAAGTTTCATTGCAGTATTGATTACTAGTATATCTATTGATAATGAATAATGAAATTTTTGTTCTTTACTTGGTTGTTTTGAATAGATTGTGTTTTCAGTGTGTAATATAAAAAAAAAAGAATTTAGATTATTGTACGAGTAACTGTATAAAACATGCATATAGATATATGTATTTACTTTGTATAACGTTGATATAATTTATGAACATTTTCTAATGCATGTAAACTCTAATGTAACTGGACCTTTGTTCCTTTTACATATGAAAATGCTTGAAAATAATCAGATATGTGTTCCTTTTATACAGACAAAATAATGAAATTCGTTTTTGGTTTAAACAAAACAATCTTTAAAATAAAAACTCTTATTCCTTTTTTCATTAATTATCAAGAAACAAAAAATGAATTATGGTCTTTGATATATTGAAAGTTTGTTTTGCATTCCAATGTTGCACAATTGTTAAAATGTTTTTATTTAAGAGTTGTATATATTGAATTCAATTTTTTCAGTGTTATGTATCTTCAGTAACTGCAGTAAATTTGGATATGATTAGTTAGGAAGAAATTACACAAAAAACTATAACTTAACTAGCATATTCATTTTACCTTAAATTTTAAATCATAAATATTAAAATAATTTTACTGGCTCTGCAATGATATGTCATGAAAAACACCAAGAATACAGATTTCTAATTACCTGAATAGAGGGATGAAAATATTTCCTTTCCTTTGTATTTCCTCTTTTGGTTGTGAATGGAGATACAAAGGGATATGACTCACTTAATCTTCCTGTTCTGATTAATGTTAATTGAATTATTTCCCTTTACTAAAATGTACAGCCTAATATTCTAAAAATACATACATGTATTATCAGACTTAAAGGCACATAATGTCTCAGAAATCCATATATATACGTAAAGCTTTAACATATCAAACAGGTGTTAAAAAAGAGCATTAAGTATTGGTTAAGAGCATGTTTAATGTAAAGATGTTTAACAGCTGGTGTAAGGAGCACTGTGCAGTTATGTGTCGTAAATGTAATAAAATGTAAACAAAGTCGTATTTTGATTTCCAACAAAATACTAATTCACTATAAGTATACCAAATGCCAACAAAGCAAAAGAAGGAAAGAAAATTTATCTAAATTGCAAATGAGTATTTATATGAAACTCGTACAAGATACCAAAAAAATGTTAAAAATTAATGCATTTCTGAACCATAATTGGACTTCAATTACATATAGTTCTATAAATTTTACTTGTCAAAAACTTAAAACATCACTTTGGTATTGTGGCTGATTTTCGCCTCGCGCCCCCGCCATTTTAATTTGTTAATTCTCGACTTTTCGCTTGGCGGGGTTCTTAATTCTCGCTCCGCGCCCTCGTGGGGCAAAGTTTTATTTATTAAACTTTGCCGCGCGCCCCCGCTTATTAGAGTGTTTTCGCTCCGCGACCCCACCATTTTAACTTGCTAATTCTCGACTTTTCGCTTGGCGAGGTCGCGGGACGAAAGCACACATGGCACAAATCAGCCACCATACTTTGGACAGTCAGTCAGTTATTCTTTAATTGTTTATCTCAGTTACGTGCCTTTAGTTATATTGATCACAGAATTGTTTCCAGAGATAAAGCAGTGATTAATTTGTGTGAATACATGAAATCATCAGAAAGAAAGAAATTTTTTATTTACATAACAATAATACTTAAATAAATATTTATATTGTTCTCTTCGTTAAGATATATATCAACATTAACACTCAAAATATGACAATGGGAACTAACAATTAATCTTGTACATATTATTCCCATCTCCGTTTACCAGTCTACCCTGATATTAATAACTGGAACTGTTTTAGACTTGTAAATTTTTGTTATTTCACTTCTTTATTTATTAAAATGCTAATATTATTCAGGTACAAGGATATAATTTGTCCACGGTGCAGGCTATCCTGAGTCTATAGAGGACACATAAGCATGTTATAACCACTATTAGGACTCAAATATTTATGCTTTAATTCTTATGTCTGCTAAAACCTAAATTTATAAACATTTGCCACAAGTATAAGGCTAGAACAACCCTATCATTCTTGAAGATTACTAGGCTTTATACTGTTGACAGACTTACTTATAATATTCACTTTGGTATCTCAAAATTGACAATGGACAGTTTTCAAAGTGTAATGTCAGAATATAAGCAGGTTAAAGGTAATCAGGCCTCCAAGCCTGCGTGATGACTGGCTACCTTAAGTCGATCCTCTACTCATTGAGAGCAATTTCCTTGCTAAACCAGTTGGAATCAGTATTATATCTGAAGCTTATCACAATTTTGTTATAACTTGTATATCTTATGTCAAATATGTAATCATGTCGTTTATATGTAGTGATTGTTTCTACGTTTCGTAGATTATAGAATCTCTGAAATGATCAACTAAGTTGTCTGAAGGAATGTGCAAGAAAGGATGGATTGTCTTTTTTTTGTTCATTACTCGAATAACTGCTTGGATAATATTTGCCATTCAATGCTTTTTGCTTCACACCAGATATATGTTGTTTCATTCATGTAACATAATTTTAGATATGGTAATAATGACGTGCGATATATATTTATATGCTGTGATAAATTATGTATAGAAATGAAATATTGATTGACAGTAATTCCTTTCAAAGACACAATAAGATAAAAAAAAATACAGTAGTTGAGAAAGGATATTGTCAGTGTCACAGTTTATTGCGCTGAACCACGGTGTGTTTGAATACTGTAACATAGTCAACTAGGAGACTGCACTTTTATGTTAATTAATTAACTATTTTAGTCAGTTAGTTGATACCTTTTAACCATTTGTGCTACAATTATTTTTAACTTCTGTAGATATATACGTGTACTATTTATTTCAAGAGTTGTATACATGTCTGTAAATTGTAGGTATATGTTGTTTTATTGGAAGTGAAGCAAGTAGATTTTGACATTTGAATTGTCTATCTAAGCATTAGATGATGTAAATTACACTTGATTGGTATTTAATGTCCATGTATAAGTTGGCTTAAATTGTAATTTATTTAAAATCTACATTCAATACTTGAATTGTTGTAGTGATTCAAATATTTCATTATGAATATTTCACAACAAATCATCAATAACTGTAAATTTCAATCTATTATTAGTATCATTATTAACGTATGGTTCAAACAAAATGTAGGTGTATGAAATAACTGAATAAAATGTTTTTTTCTAGTTGCCAATTAACCTCCCTATATACACTCATGACAGAATGGTAATTAGCGGAGAGAAGGCAGAACTAATATCTAAAAGTTATCAATCTCTGTTACAAGAAATTGAACTTTAAAGAATATACAGTATATATTACTTTTAAGGATTTTTGTTTTATTTTTATTAAGGTCACTTTTTAATTTAAAAGCTTTGTAAAATTGGTTATTTAGTTGAACGATTTCAATATATTTGACTGGCTTTTCATACTACGAACTTTACGGCATTTTTCCTTACATCTATAATTAATATTTCCCCACTTTCTTATATGCAACGTTTAGTGAAAAGTGTTTTCTTCTTTCGGCCTAATATTTTATAAAATAAATATTGTGTTGGAAAAAAATGACATTTCTTCAACAAAACTTTAAAATGTGAAAGATAATGAAAATTACAAAAGAAGCACAATAACACTTTATATTCAAATGACGATTATATTTGTATTTGCCTATATTAATTTGGTCATACAGGAGCAAACGAAGATCAAACATCTGTGATAATCGCTTTCAGCAGATAGTAATGATTTCGGTATCTAATGATGGGATATCTTTATAATTTTTTTCTATTTATCAAATTGCAACTAACAACAAAAAAGATGTCGGCGTTAGTGATTGGAACTGAAGAGCTCGAGCTCTGTTCATCGGTTATTTCTCTTACGAGTCCTTCCCCTTTTTCATTTATTTATTACAACAATCTTAATATTTTGAAATCAATTACTAAGAACTAGGACTAAGCTGCTACCATTGTATAATAAACCCAGTTTTTTTAATAATGGAAAGTCAAAAGTTTGAATTATTTCCAATTAATTTTTAATCAGTTGAAAAGTACTTTGTTATATAAATGTTATGTAACAGAAATAAAAGAGTTAACGTGTCACGAAGTATCATATATCATAAACAACATTTTGAGAGAATATATTAACACTGTATTTCTAATATATTCATGAAAACTATGCATTAATTGCTGTATGCCCATTCAATTGCAGGTTAATATTTATTTTGAGAATTTTCTTTCAAAAGACAGTACAGAGTTTTCATTAATTTTTTCTCTATGTGTTTTGAATAGTCGACCTTCATATTGAGTGTTGTCTTCTTGACTCACATTTGAAAGGGACTGCACAGAACCCTTTTGCGATGACGGGACAAATAATATTTTCGAAGATTTTTTTACCAGTTGATGGAGGTCGGGACCAATTATACTTGCGCGCAAATTTTCTGGTCATTCCTTCACCTCGTTTTTTCTCGAAAAACTGTTTAATGTGCAAAATGACCTAAACTGAACTCAAATCTGGCTAAGAATCCGCTAAAATCGTTACTCTTTTTAAGTTCAAGTATATTATTTTATTATCCTTTGCAGGTTTAAGCTTCACTTGATCTATATTAGATTTTCAAATATTATTTTTCTAGGCTTTGGGACCTCAGTGGAGTTACCTTTATTAACATGAAATGTAAATTCGGTGTTATTTTTATATATAATGTTTTTTGGAACTTACAATATTGCTTAATCTTCATTTCAGCATTATATTTATGTTTTAAAACTATACAAAATTGTGTTACAGGATCTTTAAATAGCAATTTCTGACAGTGTCAATGTACAGCATTAGCACTATCACTCAATATGCATTCCAGCTACTGATAAGACCGCTACCTTTGTACATATGTAGTGTAGATGCCACTTGCACAGAAAGATGACAATCAGTTTCATACAGGCAAATAGTACACAATGATTAAAAAAAAAAATATCTAAATGATATTTATATTTTTATTTTTATCTACTTGGCAACCACTAACCGAGAAATTAACCGACATATATGAATTTTTGCCACATTATTTCTTCTTCTTTGTCGCAGAGAAAGAATATAACATTTTAATGCCTGATAAGGTCTGTTTTCTTGTTCCATACATTGCCCTAAAATATTAAGAGCAGTTTCTTGATGTCCAAGATCTTTATCCGTTTCTATGGTTCTTATTAGTTTACTGAGTGCTTGTTGTTGATATTGATATCTTTGAAGATGCCCAAAGACCTTATATTGTAGAAAGTACAGAAAAGTTAGAGAATCAAGGGCAGCCCAGTCCATCCAAAATTCCTCTTGATTTCTATGTATTCTGTCATATTTGGTAGATCTGAACATTTCATATTGGAACTCATAAGGAACACAGTTAATCTCATGCCGAGTAAATCTGACACAAAATGCAATGATATGTTTCATACATTTCAAACTGTGCTCGTTGCATACCTTTTCAAATTCTACTGTCCGACTTTTTTTAAGCGTACCCCAACAGCTACAGAAAGGATATACGGGATAAGAGTAATATTGTAGAGATTGTCTCAGAATTATCTCAGCTTTCTCCATATCCCCAACACTGTAAAACACTGAAGCCAATTTCAGTCTGCCAGATGAGATATCTGAATCCAAACCATCTAACAACCAAACCAATACTTGAGGTGACATTTGATGTTTTAAACCTACACTTGATGAGGCTAGGACCGATCCATATGTGGAAAAGAGGAAAGGTGTAGAAACTTGTATGCAGCATGTTCTAATTTATTGCCATTATCTCTGTAGGTCATTAGTATTTTTACAGATGTATCCAACATTTTTATGTCTTTATATTGAAATACTTTTAAAATGATACTGTGATTTATACTGATTTCTTTTGCAAAGTTAATGTAATAAAAGGTGGAAAGATGTACACTCATTTCATGAGAAGAACAAAAAATGTTTGCTGTTTTATGTGTGTTAAGTTTAACATAGAGTCTATGTCTAAGAAAATCAATATTCATTTCAAGTAATATTTCTGAATCGTTTTGTGTAAAATCATTCATTTTTTTTAAAAGTTGGTGTCTTGTCTCATTTGTAAATTGTCCTTGCATCAAATTGTTTTCCTGAATTATGAAATGTGGCAAATGATCATTCTGTAAACAATTTAGTAATTTCAAGAAACAGCTTTTTAAACACTCTATTAGGTTGATATTTGTCCATAAATATTGTCCTGTGTCTTCTATACAATGTAATAGAACTGTTTTACACATATAACTAGAGATATTTGTTTCCCCTTGAGGATTTAAAAAAGATTTTAAAACCATTTTCATTAAAATGTATCACCTTATTTGTGTAATATTTAAATCGAACATAAGACATCTCTCTGCCATGGTTGTAGATATTCTCCATTCCAGTTCAGGATACACACTAACCTTACTTCCAACAGGAACAACAAAACACTGAGAACTGGCTTCATATTTTTTCATATTTTGTGTCGGCCACTTGCCTATATCATGTCTATTAGACCAACCTGATGCTGATTTAGGCCATGATTTACAGGGTAAAGCATGCACTTTGTCTGTATCTATGGATCCTTGTTGTCCTCTTGTAACAAGTGATGGTCCATGCCTTGTTAGGTTTTTAATTTTATCATTATAATATATTTTGTTATTAAGCAGAATTCTTCCATTCCTATCAATTATATGATATTCATTAGGAATGACAGTGGCGGGACGAGGTTCATCATGTTGGAACAGTTGTAGGAAACAATACCCAGGGGTAGTATTCTCATCTTGTATCATGTGGTAGTTTGTCTTGCCATATTCCCACTCTGACCAATCTTGTATTACATTAACATCATGCATACAAAAAAGTATATCCCTGTCAGATAATAGTCCTAAAGTAGTTGTTCCTTCACCTCGACTCCCTAGTTGATATACAGTAAGATTGTTACAAAGTGATCTTAATGTGATAGTACCCATTTTATCTTCCAGCGAGCCAACTTTTCTTATTCTCTTTAACATTCTTTCATTGACACCAATCTAAAACCTCTGATAACTTCAGTGATAAATGTTGCCTGCTGTCTTGTTCTTGACACATTCTGAAATGTTATTTTAAATATTAGCCATCACTATACATTTGTTTAATTTTGATCTAATTTCGGTGTGATATAAAATGCGTAGAGCGTAGCGTTGCCATTTTGCATTTAGTCCAATACAAAATTAAAATAAAGCTTGTCACTGGGGTCAAAATTGACACTTTCAGGTCGATCACTTAGTTTATTTAGACATATATGGAAAACACGTTAAAATTCTCTTGTGTCCAGAAATTTAGTTTATTTTACATGTAGTATTTCTTTGCACACCTACACATATTATATAAATTATGTAGCTAGGGGTCAAAAATAACCTCATTGATAACTTTTGTATTTTAGATGACGGGTCTAAGGCCATCATGACCCTCTTGTTTTTGTAGTTTTTGAGCTGTACTAAATATAAAATTCATCGAAGTGTACAGAAAGATGTTTGACGTCATAACAGTTGTACATCGTAAGAGATGTTTATGTTGTTTGTATTATGCTTATTTTAATTTGCAGTAAAACCATGGCCTCTCAGAACGTTTTGTGTTAAAAAATGGATGAACACCAATACAGACGTTTAAGATTAAACGCGGTACTTTGCGAACTTTGCGAGTAGCGTCTTGAAAATTGGCATGTAATTAGTTGACCATATTTCAAATTATATTTCTTAATTTTCTTCCAATAGGTCCCCCCATTTCTTTGTACATATGACTTTTAAATTGACCACACAAAACAAAAATTGTACATAATGCTAGTCACAGTAAAGACTGATCTATGGAAGCCAGTCTTCACTTTCGTTTGTTAATAGCACAGTTTAGACCTTTCTTTATTTGTTTTTGAACAACATCTTCAATCAAAATGCATATTGCTTTAAATGACGGTGCCTAAAATGCATGTACAAGAAAGCAGTAGCTTAGCTTAACGGCCACACAGATTTAACACTATCTTTATCTGTTTCTTAATTTTGTTGACTGTTAACTTACGAATAATGTTCAATAAATCATCTTGTGAATTTTTAAATACTGATTGAAATTATTGTTTTTAACTAATAAATAGCCCATTGATGTCGAAAACCAGTATCATTATCCCATTAAGGCAATAGTTTGGATTTTACTTTATGAATATAGAATAAGCATAAATTTTTCCCTAAAAATATCATAAATATTACCTTTCTGTGTAGCTATCCAAATAAATATCGTAAGTAAGTCAATATTCACACCTATTTATATAGGAATCTCACTGTATTAAGAGTATTGAAATTTAACAATAATTTTAGACAATGCTAGCGTGTCATGTTACCTATTTTCGCCAGTGTGTAATGAAGCGGATCATTTGAGTCTCCAAGTATGACAGCTAAATTTGTATAGATTAAGCATTTGATTTAGGCCACCTGTAATTATTCTGTAGACAAAGTGATCCCTTTTCTACGGAAGACTGACTTCCTTGAAATAATTGTTTCTAATTTGAAATTTGTAGAAAATTCAGTCCCAAATTATTGATCTAAAACGGAATATAACTAATTCTAAGATATTTTTGTAGCTGCATTATAATAAATACATTCTCCCTGGTTTTTGTCATTTTGACTTTACTTTGTCTTAGAAGCCAAAACTTTAATTCGAGCTTATATTCATGATTCAGCTTAAATTCATACAGATCTTGCCTACATGTTTATCAGATTCGAAATCAGATTTCAATAACATATTGTCCAAAGGCAATCTTATATTACTGGGCCGGGAGCTCGGAAAATAGTTTATATGTGATCTTTTAGGATATTATTTCTAGACCATTAAGACATCAAAAACAAAGAGAGTCCAAAATATCTCCGCTCATTTAAGATAGCCGTCATTTTCAAAAATGTAAATGTCACGTGTATTAGTTTTACATTACAAGAAACCATGTCATTTGTTACAATATAGATTAAATATTGGAAATCATTCTAATAGCTTTTAAACATTGATATGTTTTTTTTTTTTAAATGGATATCTTTAAGCTTTTTGTAACAAAATTACATCCAATGTCAAAATATCCGGTCTTAAATTATGAAAATATATTAAAAATTGCAGTGACAGTCGGCATTTCTACAATATGGTTTTATGTATTTTGATATTCTAAGAGTACCTTCAATGCAACTGGACATTATTCTTCTGTTATGTTATAGCTACAAATTGTTAAACGAACATGTAATAAAGCAGGCATCGTTATAGCGAAATAAGATCTTTAAAATTAAGGAAAATTTTATCTAATCAATTATAGGATTCAGAAGATATAAGTACACATTATATCTACTACTTTAAAGTTTCAATAATCACATGTCTTTATTTGCATTGTGGTATTTGGAGACTTTGAATAGATAAGTACCAATTTCATTTGTAGTTTCAAATTGGCCCGCCTTCTTTTTCGGACTATTTTTGGCAAAATTGTAAAAGTTATTAAAAAAATGGTGTTTAGATAATCAGGGTAAAACGGCATGATTATTCAGTTATTTACAAGCAATAAAACCTATTTGTAAATGAATTTCTTATTGGTGAATTTATTTTTAAATTGAAATTATTTGAATATTTTTAAGCTAATCAGAAAAAGGTGACCGTTATCAACATGAATAAAAAAATATCTGATAATTAAACTCAGATTGGCCGAAGCGTTATTCATGTCAAACTATTTAAAAAAAACAAAAAACAAAAACTAAGCTACCCGCAAGCAAAATGTGTTAGGCAGACACGCTGATGGCCTTTATCAACTTGTAGTAAAAAAGTCTCTAACTAAATGATTAAATGAAGGAGATTGAATAGAAGAAACTCTAAAGACAAAATGGTAATCAACGTCATAACAGTTGTAAACTGTATTTGTTTATTTTTGGAATACTCGAGAAACGATGACAACACAACTGAAGCAACGTGTAAATAATGCAGCTGAACATTTTCCTGTGAAATTGTGTTAGCTAAGTTAAAGTGTATGAAGAATTTTTGTAAATATTAAAAAAACAGCAAAATTACTTTGTTTTAATAACCGTATGGTGATTTTTCGAAAAAAGTTGAAACATAGAATGATGTGCTAATTATCATACATGATTATTGTACGTAAATTAGAATAAAATGTTCCGGAACATAATATTCTCCTACTATTTTCACTTGGTTTATAGATTATTTGGGACATTCTCCCAATTTAAATAAATAAGTAGGTCATTTTCTTTCTTTCCTAGGTATTTTGTATTTATTCTGATCATAGTATTAACAAAACTTGTGCAATCATAACACATCAAAGATATAGCTTTATACACTTTAACCTCTAGAGATAATTAACCTGAAATATCACACTAGGTTAGTTTCCTAGCTATAACAGAAAAATACTAGTCAGAAACAAAAAAAAACCTTGTATATACAGTATATATATACAGGAAAATAAGGCATATAAATTGCTTTTTTAGGACTTGAATAAACGAATAACAACGTAATAGGATGGAACTATATTCATATCCAAATCATCTTTTTATATGTTGTGTTACACAACAATTAACAATGGAGATTCTCACACGAAGTACTTAGACAGAATCCTAGAGTTCATGCGAACACAAACGGAAGGGAAATAGTGTTTGCCTTAAAAGTGACCCTGGGCCATCATTTGAAAGTGACCCTTGTTATGCCAAGGGAAGGACTTGCAATTTGTACAATTCAAAGGGTAGGTGATACAAATTTACATGCCATGATGAAAAAGGTAACCAACTGATAAGTTTACCTCAAAGTTTGCGAATAGTTGAAATGGTGTTTCATATTTCTTGCTATGGTAATAACTGAACCTATTTAACTTAGTTTAATCGATGCAAGTGAAGACTTCAAATGCTGCAGTTTCTTCTATGCTATGTTGCAATATTTAAACTATTACCAAAGAATTTTCTTTAGGTATACTATATTACAATAATCTTAACAGTGTTATTTTAAGTCACATGTAAAATTGTAATCTGTAAAAATACTATTTCCTTCAAGTGGAGGATTTCGTCTATAAATTCTGCTCAATGTTATAACCACACGTTATTTTGCCCTTTTGGGTGTTTTTTTTTCAACTAAGTATCTTTGAACTAAGCAAATTATGACAATGATTACTATTTTAACTGAGAGCTTCTTTTATACCATCTCCATCATTTAAAGTGTCAGTGTTTAAAGGTACAATACGAGCAATTTTATTAAAAAATATTTTAATGCAGGAATATGTATTGCAAGTTGTTTAAGTGTTTAGTTCGTTCAGCTTTTTCTTGCTTATCTTGAGCTTAGGTATTTTAAAGTTTGACTAACCATTACTTGCACCAATCTGTTTTAAATTCATCAAATTCTTTGTCAAACAATTGTATCCCATTTGACATTCATGTGTTGTTGAAAAGTCTTAAAGTATTAGTAAAGTTTTTTTAAAGATAAATTACGCAAATAAGAAATTATTAATTGTGTGTTTTTCTAATTTAATTCAGGATATTTAAGTTAATTTTAGATTGTTTTAAAAACAATCTGTATATTAATAAAACGTTAACAATATTGTTAGTACAAGTAGCATTTCTTTAATTGTTATTTATACACCAATATTTAATTTTTTGTTACATGACCTGTACTGCGAATATATATTGTACATTTTTTATCTTTTCAGCCTGTAAATATCACACAACAAATAAAAGTTTGTAATTTGAAAAAGTTTAAAATATGTTATGTACAGAATACCTTTGTATCATTGTTTGATATGAACGTGTTCACTTCAGTGTTGTTATAAATTTCTGGGCGTTCAAGCCGGTGCTAGGGGGCGTGAGGGATGCTGCACGTATTCATTATCCCTCATGTACAGACTCAATCAAACCGAGTCTGCAATTCTCTTGTAATTTTGTTGTGATTAAGGCTTCCGAGGGATCACTTTGTTTCCAGTTTTTTTATTCATCAATTATCCATAAATATTACTGCTATTTATCGCGCTGAACCATAGTGGATTTGAATACTGATTGATTTCTATAAGGAAATACCGTAGGAAGATTGTCAAAGGACATATTTTTTGCATTGGTGCAACTAATAAACGAAAGTTGCCATATACTTATTTCATAACGCCATGAGTGATGTACTCTGAATGACATGGGTTTAATCGAAATAAAAACCTAAACATTCACTCATTAGCATAAATTATTACAACGACTTGTTAGAGTGTATGTAAATAAAAAGCCAGACTTTTACTTATTAGCATAAACTATTACAATGACTTGACAAAGTACGTCTTAAATAACAACGCAAAATATTGACAAAAAAAATATCACAACATGTCTACTGCGTCGCTATTGCAGTAGGGACTATTTTGCCTATTGTCACATTTGTTTGGTAATTTACGTGGATTTTACTTTGAGGCAAGCTGCTTAGATTATGTTTAATGATATAATTTCAAGAAAAAAAATCCCCATAATTTTATATAAAACAGGGCGGGTTTAATTTTATATAAAGCAGGACAGGAATTCAACAACTTCAAGCGCCATTCACTGTACAATTTTCTGTCAATTATATACGATATATAAAGCAATGATATCCATGTTATGCGATATCTTTCTTGTTATATTTACAATAAAGTATTTACAATAAATTTACTAGTAATATACATATCATGTTACAATACAGAGAAATGCAATGTACACTCATAGAAAACATATTGACACTGGAAATGAAATAAAAATCAAAAGAATTCATGTACATGTAATTGCTATTGAATTATTTAAAGTAAGTAAGCCCTGAAATTGTTTTCTATTGCAAGGGACAATATGTCAACGTCAATTAGGACATTAAGATAAGCTCTTCAAAAATAGTTTGCTACTTGACATTTCTCCGTAGGAATATAATCATGTTCTAATACAAACCACAGGCGTCCAGAACATTTGCTTTGCCAATAATGATCAAATTATTATAAATAATCTCCCATTGATCATCAAGAACAGAATTACTATCCAGTTCCCGTTTACTATATAAAATATATAGAAGGTATATTAACTAGTCGCAGCCTAATACTCCGACACGGTCAATTTTTTGCATTGTTTTAAAAATAAGACATATTTTGATTCTAGTATGTGCAACAGATAAAGATATATTTTTTTAGTAACCGTTAAAAGTAATGAACCATTTGTCTTCATTTAAGATTTACATTCCTTTTCGTTTGAACAGAGATAAACATGATGAAAGTATCGAAGATACAATAATAATGTTAATTGTATCGCATGTTGGCATATAAATGAATGAGCATATGCATATATATCATTAAATCGTACCATCGACAAAACCCTAATTGTTACAAATGAATATAACACACACACGCACACGCGCACACACACACACACGCACACATACACACACAGATAATTTATATAAACAAATTGATTTTGTGACATAGCCCTTAATACTACTTTAATTCAAATATTTTAATGAAATTACGGTCTATGGAGTTCTTGAAATCACTGATGAACATTGTATTTTGCTCTTTAGAAATGTTAATAGAAAATGGATTCAATACATGTTGCACAGAGAAATGCAGAATCTCTTTCGTACCAGGTACAATAACTCCGAGCGAATCGCTGTTTGCTGGATAACAAACAACAGCACACCCACAGTTTGTAACTGTTAATCCTGCTGGTTTATTATTATTCCCGCTTTTACTTTGAGATATCAGTTCGCCCTGGAGTGTAAATTTGTACACCACACGGTTGATACTGTCAGACACAAACATACTCTCATTATCTATACTCAGATAAACGTATGTCGGAGTTTTCAATATGCTTGAATCTCTAACCTGATGAAGGATATGACCTTCCATGTCCAATACCTGAACAGCGGGAGGTTCCATAAAGGACACTGCCATTATATTATTGCGATAATGTATTCCACCACATCCTTTCCTGACATTCAGACTGTGCCTTTCAGTCAAACCGTTCTGCGTATTCACAAACAATAATTTGCCTTTATTTGGTAAACATGTTGCAACAGATGCAGAATTGATTGTTGTTATGCCTGCGGGAAAATCTGACAATTTCAATGTAGAGGTGACTTTATCATCTTTGTAATTTACAACTTTTAACGATTTGTTTGCGTTTTCAGCTAAAAGAATATCGGAATCAGATATAATTGCGATTCCTGTTATATCACAATTGCCTTCGTTTTTTACCTGAACATTAATTTTCTTAACAAAACGTGCCTTCACGTCATGAATACATTTCTTGAATTGCCCCGAAAAAGTTTCTACTTGTGTTGTTAGACTACCAAGGGATGCATTATGTTTCCTCAAAGTATCAAAATCTTCAGATGCTCTAAATTCTAAAGAGTTTATCTGACTTTTGGCTGAAATGTTTTCAATTATTTTTTGACAGTTTTTTAATTTTCTCTGTACACGCTTTGATGTCACAAACAAATTGTTGACCTTGTATTTGCACTGATTCAATTTTCTTTGAAATTCTTTAATTTCATTAGATAATACCTCGCATTGATCTTGAAGCTTTTTCTGGGAAGAGACATCTCTATCATTCACTTCATCAACTTTTTGTAAAACCTCTGCTTCCATTTTGTCTAGATAATCATCCATTTCTTTACGAAAAAGTTTAATTTCTTTGACGACTTCGGCCTTTATTTCATCTGCTGTTTTCAAACTGCATTTTATTTCTTCTTTGCATGAAGCAAGGTTTTCCCCAAGATTGTCAATTCTATGTTTAATGCAAACAAGGTCGATACTGTTGTCATAGTTACTAGACACATCTGAGACAAGCTGAACCTTGCAAGAAGTGTGTTGAAGTACCATACAGTCTCCACAACCAACGCTGTCGTGCTCTTGACAATAAAACTTCACTATTTCGTTTACATGAACATCACATAGTTCAGTGCACGGGTCACTTTTAGTCTGATATGTCGGCATTTCATCTTTGAGTTTGATCACGTGATTTTTGGTAGTTGCCAACTTCCGGTGTGCCTTGATGCATGATGAACATATAAACTCGTTACAATTCTCACAATAACCATCTGCTTGTACAGTATCCCCGTCACGCTGACAAGGCTGGCATGATATAGAAGTTTCTTTACGTCCTGAGACTTCCATTTCAAAGTGAAAAGTCCTTATCAACGAAATTATCGGTCATTTGTCAACACATACGTGTATATTGACATATTTACACAGATAAGATAAAAAGAATTGCTAACACATCCATTTTGTAAGTTGAATTGCACCCATTTGACCATTTTTGATAATTATAATATTTTTATCATTATAATTATATTACATATATTTCTTTTATAACCTTTTAAAGTCTGTCACGTAAATAAAAACATTTATAACGTCATTAATCGTAAATTGTGTCTCAACATAGATAGCCACCTAATTAACATTCAATAAATCCACTTACAAATATGATAAATGTTTTAAAGTAATCAAACTTGATTCAATCCGTCTATATCTCACCTTTATCAAGCGCTTAAACTTTGAAACAAATCATTATTATCATAAAGTAAACATTTTCCGAAAATAACATGAATGATGTTAGATTGAAATCGGTTATTATTTAGTACGCAAAAAAGGGAGATAAATCCGAATGTTTCATAAGTACACAAACTATTCATTTGATAAAGAATGATAAAGTAACGTATATATAGCGATTGCATGCAAAAGACTTCAATTGACTATACATGTTTAATAACAACATAATGTTTTATATATTGTATATTTTATAAGGATATATAAGTTTACAAGGTATTCTGGACCCGAGGAATGGTCGCAACATCGGGTATACAAAACACTTAAAATTACTCTTGTCAAAACTTATGAATTTGCGCAGCTGACTCGACGGCTTCTGGTGTAATGTAAATATAGTCTAATGATATCAGTAGTTTTCTTAAAGGATAAAAAGCTAAATTAGCTTGTTAATTATCATTAAAATGTTTATATCTTGATATGTACTGTAATGAATTTGGAAACAAATTTCTTTGTCATATAAAGCAAGCAAGGTTTTCTTGATTTAAGCCTTAAATACTCAACAGCATTAATTATTGAATTATTCTGTATTTCAAATATATAATCATTAATATTGAAATATAAATGATATAAAAGTAACATAATTGCTAAATTATAAATCATTTATTTATTTAGACTTTACCAGTATAGTATTCACAATTTTTGTATTTTTAGTGGGGTTGTTATATTCATCTTTCTGCCAATATGGGACTATCATAGAGAGTGTCACGTGTCATATATCACAAGCAGCGGCTTATAAACTAAAATAAATTAAACTCACATTATTTAATGCATAATATGAATAGGGTACTGGAATAATCTTAGAGGGGCAACATAAAAAGCATCCATACCTTTTTAATACCTCTGTTACTTCTGTAATAAAGTTTTAAATGTGTGCTGGTTTCAAAAAAAAAGAAATTAACATTTGGTTTGAAATGATGTAAATTATATAATATTGCATTAGAATACGAGTTTTATTATTGAAATATTTTCTTCAGTTGGCACATTTGTTTATTAACATTGATTCATTGCATATTTACTAGGTGGAATTAAAATAAGTCATTTATGTTTTAAACTCATCTTAATGAAAGCAAAATTTCCCTTCTCTGTCGATAATGAAAAGTTGTCATGTATTAATATTTGTTTTCAGTATATATACATATATATGACATCACATGGGTTTTCGCACATTTATCTGATATTTTCCAGTTGTTATCAGGGGATAACTTTGGCTAAAGGGTTTTCTAACATATTTTATATAACAACAACAACTACAACAAAACATATATCCTATTGATTTTACCAGTAACAGATACTCAACATACATATTTCATTGACATACATGTAAACATAATAAAATGTATGGAAATGTAAATAGAAAATTAGGAAAAAAATTGCGGTAATATTGCTGTTATCACTCCTTTAGTGGTAAATGCATGTTGAACATCCAAATGCGAGAATATACATGCATTTTACTAAAAAAATGTTAGAATAGTTTTACTTCTTTAATAGACAAGAGTCTTGTGCAAGTCAAAAGATTCATTTTTATTATATATGAAAATGATAAATAATGTGTACAAAAGGCCATTAAACGAAGTTTAAATAAGAATGAAGCATAGCATTAAAAGTAGCATAGTAAAATGTTAGTTATTCTCTAAAGTAACTTTAACTTACGATAATTCTTGTTTGAAAAGTGCTAGGTTATCAAAGTATGCAAACTTGGTTGAATAATGTGGGGCGCTGGATATTCAAGAGAAATGATAAAAACCTACACGGTAGATTTCAATATAGATGATGGTTATGCGATTTTGTTCAACGCACAAGTACTCCGCTAACTTGGCAACATCCAAAAACATGCCGAGTAGCAAATTACTGACAATAATGCATGCCTGCATAATTTGGATAAATACTATCCAAAAGTCATAGACTTAGTCGTTAGAGAATTATTCAATAATTCATCTAAACTTGTCTTCTTATTTAAAAGCAAAATGTATTTTAATTTGTAACAAGCAATATTCATCTTAACTTGAATATATACCTTAAGTTATCTATGCATAATGCTATCTTCAACTATACTGCAAACAATTTAGTAATATATCCACACGAAAGATACATGAAAATTACCGAAAATGTAAACTGCAAAGTGTATGTATGTCGCCAAAGCACCAAGAAACTGTAACCCAGGGATAAATACAGGTCAAATTTTATCAATAATTTCAGTCGATGTTTAAATGTCTTCCTATTACATCATAAAATTTTTATTTTTATTGTTTGACATTAACAAAAAGAAATAATTAACAAAATAAAACAAAGATTTCATTATCGCTAAACAAAAGTCAACTTCGTTTAAGCTTGTCTTAAAATGGCATAAACAAAGCAAAATTAAAATTAAACTCGTACACAAGAACATGTGACCCACATACGTATAATTTAAATTTGGCCTTATGCAATGTAGAGAATTTAGAGAATTTAGAGAATTCTCTTTAAACGGGCATTTTAGTGCTTCTTAAGAACTACACAAATGATAAAACCGTAGACAAAGAGGCATGCATAGCGACTTACCATACTGGTGTATGCAGACTTTGGTTGCATTATTTTCTTTGCTTATTTTCTATTTCGTGTACAATGTATCCTTAATTTGTTCTCCCGTCTTATCACACAATTCAAAAAGCTTAATTTTAAACTGTCATAATTTTTATAAATTGCCTTTTGTTACTCATCTTTTCTGATGGGAAAATAGAACCTATGTGACCATTTTTTTGAGGTAACTTACTTTTAAATACTTGCCCCTCACGCCCTATTAGTAACTTTTGATCATTTTATCCAGGAAAGCAATTGAACTAACAAACAATTCAGCTAACTTTTGCTAAACTAATACACAAAGAGCCACCTAGGTCTTTCACGACCACTTAAACTTGAAAGAAGCCGCATGGCTTTTTCAGTTACATTATTATTATTATTTTTACAGTTATATTAGACAATGTTTGAGAACAACGCTTATAGTATAGATAGACATGATCATATAGACGGTGACTTGTTGGTAGGAAAATCAAAAGTGTAATTTATTATTCCTTAATTTATAAAGGTACATCTGTAAAGCGTTTTTTCTTGAATATTTAGGTTGAGTGCCTAATCCATATTGTTCCTTCTGTTTAATTCAAGGTTGAATTTTGATTAAAAAAAACTTGCCAGAAATATGTTTTGTATTAAAAATCTCTCAGCTAGCCTTTTTATGTAAAGACGTTATATCATTGTGTATATATGTAAAGTTGTGTGTTCCTTCACAGGTAATTGTAAAAAATCACTGAAGTACTTACAATTGTAAACTCTGACATTATTCAACCAACTGAACTAAAAATCTTGTCTTCATTGTTGAGTATCTACATTTCAGCAGGGTATATTTACAGATTTCCGGACTGGTATCATCATTTGTTGTATACTACACATATGTTTGTGAAACAAACTTAAGAATCATATTAAGACTTGTGCACAGACTATATATTTCACATGGTCACACAGGAACACAGACTGGTCTCCCTAATTCAACTTCTTAGAGGTAACCAGTCTACCGTCCATTGTTTTGCAAAATAAGTTATGTATATAAAACTTTACTGGAGAGTCATTCTCGACACAGTGATGATGTCCATTACTTTGTATCGTATTCCCATCACTACTGTTGGTTCAAATTCAGTCGGTGATTTTGAATGCTTGCATGAGGTCAAGGTAACTAGCAGATTTATTGATACCCTATATTTTTAAGTGCCTGCTTGTTGCACGAATGACAAGCTGTGGTTTCCCTCCATCAATAAATCTGGAAAGTTACCAATTGACTCTTTAATGTCAAAGTTGACAAATAAGTCAAGCCCCTTCAAATTTTATCACATCAATTGAAAAACTACACACCAAAACGCACACACACCATCAAAGACACTAACTAAAAAAGTATATTTCCAAGTTTAAAAAATGAAAATAATATTTATGATGATAATCGAATATACAATATTTGTATATTTAGGACAGACGGTGATAAAAGAAAACATTTCCAAAATGTGACGACTTGCTGCCTGAACTTCCTGCCAAGTATGTAACAATGTTACTACTTTTTAAGTTTTAAATAAGTCTTCTTATGACAAATGATATCTTTATTGGCGATGAGAGACAAACGACCAATAGACTCAATGTGAATGGATGAATTATAATAGAGAAAATTTCGATTGACTTGCCTTGCACAAGGACTGAGATAGCGTTCTCTAGATTACCTAAGACACCTGAATTACAAACTTTAAAAAAAAACTTGTCTAACCGATTTTATTTCAAGAACATGATTTCGTACTCACCCTGGCATTAGTGTTTGTGTTAAGGTAGGTTTGGAAGTAATCTTTTAGTGATTTTTGTGCTCTTGTTGCAAACTTTATATTTATATGTTTCATTACAGAACCAGCTGTAATGGTGATAGGTGAGACTCCACATAGAGAGGGAACTTTAATGATTGTACATGCTTTACAACAACCTAAACTTAACAAACAGGTATTTAGATTCGAGTTCACACTAAATGTTACACAAATCGACTTGGTGTGCACTAGATGTGCACTTCTATTGCACTTCAATGTGCATTTGATGTGCATTTCATAAGTGCACTATGAAGTGCATGAGACCAATTTTATTTATTTAAGCAGTTACCTTTTCTAAAAATATCAAGACTTTTGTATAGTGCAAATATTGACCTGTACAATGTTGGATATACGTAACTGTGTAATTATATTTAATGTTGTTCTTTGATTTTGTGATTTAAAAGTTTACGTATTAGAATAAATGTCGAAATAGATTTGGCGTCTGTAATTCATTACATTAAACAAATACATGTGCATGAAATATCATATATTGTACTGCACATTTAATAACATAAATTTTGTATATTCTTATTCCTTCTATAATTGTGTTCATGTGGTCATATTTTGCACGAAAACGTGTGCATTTAAAAGTTTATTTCTTATGTTATATTATAATTATTGTTTAGTAAAGAATAAAAGTATACATGAATCTATTGTTATTATTTCAGCTCAGTTACGTGTTCCTAGATATATTCATCACGGAATTGTTTCCAGAGTTAAAGCAGTGATCAATTTGAGTGAATACATGGAATCATCAGCAAGAAATTGTTATTTATAGAACAATAATGTTTTGCTTAACTGATATTTATATCGTTCTGTTCGTACTATAAATCAACATTTACTCTCGAAATATGACAATGGGAACTAACAATGAATCATGTACATATAATTTCCATTTGTCCGTTTTCCATTCTGACCTATAATACTGTTACTGTTTTGGTTTTAGAAACTGTCCATTGTTAGTTTGTTATTTCACTTATTTATTTAATAAAATGCAAATTTAATTCAGATACAAAGATATAGTATGTCCACGGTGCAGGCTGTCGTGGGTCTATAGTGGACACATAAGCATGCTTTCACCATTGAAATATCCATTCTTAAATCTTCCTAAACCTTAAATGATAAACATTTGCCTCCAGTATAGAGCCCGACCATCCTTCACATTCTTGAAGACTAACACGCTTCTATACTAATGACAGACTAACTTTTAATATTCACTTTGGTATCTCAAAATTGACAATGGACAGTTTTCAAAGTGGAATGTCAAACATTTAGCAGGTTAAAGGTGAGCTAGCCTCCAAGTCTGAGTGGTGACTGGCTACCTAACATCGATCCTCTATACTACTCATTGAGGGCAATTTCCTTGCTAAACAAGCTGGAATCAGTATTATATCAGAAGCTTATCACAATTTTGTTATAACTTGTATATTTCATGTCAAAAATGTAGTGTTGTCATTAATATGTAGTAAATATTTGTCCGTTTGGTAAATTATAGAACATCTTAAATGATTAACTCAGTTGTTTGAAGGAATGTGCAGGAATAAAAGGAGAGTTTAATAAATTATTAGCAGCTTAAATAATCTTGATGTCATAGAATGACTTTTTATTATACCCTCGCACAACGAAGTTGTAATGGGATATACTGGAATTAGTTTGTCCGTCCGTCCGTATATCCGGCCGTCCGAATCCTTTGACACAGTCTTCATATTTGATTTAGATTGGTCATGATAAGTAAATGACCCCATTGATTTCGCGGTCACCAGGTCAAAGTTCAAGGTCACAGGGGTCTTGAAAAAAAACTTGTCCGCCAAATTACTTAAGATTCCTTTGATCCACACTCTTCATATTTGGCATGGAGGTTGGACATGACAATAAAAATTACCCCTATTAATTTTGAGGTCACTGGGTCAGTGGTCAAGGTCACAGGGGCCTTGACTGAGAAAAGCTTGTTCACCGAATAGACTCCTTTGACCCATAGTCTTCTTATTTGGCATGGAGGTTAGTCATGATTAGTAGATTACTCCTTTTGATTTTGAGGTCACTGGGTCAAAGGTCAAGGTCCCGGGGACTTTGACTTCAAAAAGTTGGTCTGCCAAAAAACTTAAGAAACCTTTGACCCACAGTCTCATATTTTGCATGGAGGTTGATCATTGCGATTAGGTGACCCCAATTGATGTTGAGGTCACTGGGTCAAAGGTCAAGGTCACAGGGGTCTTGAATTAAAGCTTTTCCGCTCAATTGCTTAAGAATGCTTTGTTTAACAGTTTTCATGTTTTGGTATTTAGGTTGTTTCTGACAAGTAGATAGCCCCTTTTGATTTTTTGGTGACTGTGTCAAAGGTCAAGGTCACAGAGAATGTTGTCCTTGAGCTCTACATGGCCACTGTTGATTCTGATAAAGTGGAATGCGAGGGTATCACACCTTGACAGTGTCAGTTCTTGTTTTTACCTGATATATTTTGTTTTAACCATGTAAAAATACTAAGATGTAGTGATAATGACGTGCAATATATCTTTATATGCTTATTGTGATAAATTATGTATTGAATAGAAATATTGTAATTTGATTAACTTGAATTCCTATCTAAGACACACGAGAAAGATTACAGTAATTGATACATGGTATGTCACTGATCTGCTATTTATCGCGCTTAATCACAGTGGTTTTGAATACTAATATATTTTGACAAGGGCAAAACGTCGAAAGGTTGTAAAAGGCCATAGGTTTTGGTATAAGCGTAACGAATACATAAAAGTTAAAATGCTTTATCGCTGTTACAGATAGTTCAACCTTAAAGAAATATGTATCATATAATTTTCCTCTTTCATTAGAACTAATAACATTGTTCACTCTACAGATAAAATACTTTCAGTCTTTTGTTCCAGTATCACGTATTCATAAAGAATCCATTTTTAATGGTTTTACAAATAAAACAAACATTAAAAAAAAATTAATATTTTAAGTATATTTATAAAACAATGTAAATTGATGTTTTGTATTACGTTTAGTGTTCATTGTGTTATTTATGAAAGAAAACTCAAATTTTACAATAGAAAATTTATAAATAACATATCTAACAATTACAATCATGACAATATTTACATTAGAGACAGTTCATAGTTCAAATTTAAATAGGTATATACATACCAGTTTTGATAGAATGTCACTTCATAATATAACAAAATAGAAATCCGCAAAGTATTTCTATTTAAAATTGTCTACCTTATTTCAAGACGTTATCACTTTGATAGAATGAGAGTTTTCAGTTATTTAAACATGTCAAAGCTATCCCAGAACAGAGCAATATCAGTTTATAAAATAACTTTCATACAAATCAATCAGCGATACAAAATCAATCATCAGTCACTGATCATACAGAACCAGTTCATAGCAAAAGGACAAAAAACGAACACTATCCACAATGGATTTGGTCTTGCATTAAGAGTAATAACCGTCAACATTCTATATAGATTATCATTATTGTAATGTTTTCGACAGTAATTGAATAAGCAATATTATAAATCAATCAAAAGGTTGCTGGCGTGATGTATGGCAGGATATTACCGTCTTTGATCAATATAACCCTAATTTACCGCCCCATATTTGGTTATATTTACTCATCAGCTGGCATCTCGAGTCATATAGATCTCTATCTGGTTATTTTCTCCGATCCGTTAGCACCGCAAGTCATTTTCACCTCAATCTGGTTATATTCCTCCATCAATGAGATTCTCATACCATGTAGATCATATTCAGGTTATATTTTGCCGCCAGCTAGCACGTCCAGTCATATCAATCCCACTCAGTCTATATTCACCTGTATACTGCAAAATCATTATTTTTCGTGGGGGCACTTTTTTCGTGGATAGATCAATTTAAAAATTTAAGATCCAAAGAAATTTCATTTCGTCTGCTGTAAGATTTTTTACATTTTTTGCATCGCACTATTAATATCTTACCTTTTGGAAAAGAAATTTCTTGACCACGTAATTAGGTGATTTCACTTTCTGCTATAAAGTATAACCTCCTTGTCAACTAGAACTCCGGAGAGAAGTCGGCATATATGAATTCGTGCCACATTGTTTCTTTCTCTTTGTCTCAGAGAAAGCAAGTAACATTTTATTGCCTGTTTAGGTCTGTTTTCTTGTTCCATGCATTGCCCTAAAACATTGAGAGCTGTTTCTTTATGTCCAAGGGTTTTATCTGTTTTTATGATGTTTGCAAGTTTATTAATAGCTTTTAGTTGATCCTTATACATATGAAGATGCCTGTAGACTTTATATTGTAGGAAGTACAGGAAAGGAAGAGAATCAACAACAGCAAAGTCCATCCAAAGGTCTAAATATTTATCTCTATGTTTTATGTCGTCCTGTGTAGATCTAAACATTTCATATTGTAGTTCATGAGGAACACAGTTGATCTCTTTTTTTAAAAATCTGACACAAATTGCTGTAATATATTTGACGCAGTCCACATTTTGTTCATTAAATACCCTTTCTACTTTTACTGGCACTTTTGGTGTAGGCACTAGATACGGGCAGTTACAAAAATGGAAAACAGGAAAAGAGTAAAACTGCTCTTCAGTGTTCCTCAAAATTAGTTCAGTTTTCTCTATATCCCCAGAACTGTAGAATACTGAAGCCAATTTCAGTCTGCCAGATGAGACATCTGATTCAAAACCATTTAAAAGCCAAGCCAAGGCTTGAGGTGACACTTGATGTTTTAAACCTATACTTTCTGAGGCCAGGACAGATCCATATGTGGAACAGACAAAAGGTGCTAGGAACGTGAATGCAGCTTGTTCTAATTTATGATGATTATTATTGAAGCTCATTAGCCCTTCTACATTTTGCTTCATTATTCCAATATCTTCATTAGAGATTTTTTTTAAAAAAAAAGTATAGTTACCGCCACAACTGTTTGAGAATAGTATGTAATTGAAAGCGGAAACAATTTCACAAGTATTCAGTGAAGAGTAAAAATTGTATTGTCTTTCAGGTACTAATTTCAGTTTAACTTGAAGTCTGTGTCCAAGATTATCAATATTAATTTTAAGTAAACTATGTACATCATTCTGTATAAAATCATTTATATTGATTAAAAGTTGACGTTTTGTCTCAGCTGTTAATTGCCCTGCAATCAAATTGTTATCAGGTATAATGAAGTGTGACAGATTGTCGTTCTGTACACAACTGCTTAATTTCATCAAGCAGTCTTTTAAACATTCTAATAAATTGTTCTCTTTCCAAATGCTTGGCTCTTTTTGTTCTATACAATGAAGTAAAATTGTTTTACACATGAAGCTTGAAATGTTTATTTCCCCTTGAGGATTTAAAAGAGATTTAAGAATCATCTTCAGTAAAACATAGCACTTTATTTGTGTTATATCTAAATCAAACATTAGACATCTTTCTGCCAGGGATGTAGATATTCTCCACTCCAATTCAGGGTATTCACTGACCTTACTCCCAGTTGGAACAACACAACACACAGTACTGGCTGCATATCTTCTCATGTCTTGTGTTGGCCATTTTCCAATACTTTGTCTCTCTAACCATCCTGATTCTGCTGACTTTGGCCATGATTTACAGGGATACGCTAACACTCTGTCTGCATCATTGAATCCTTTCCTCCCCTGTGTAGCATATGATGGTCCATGTTGTGTAACTAGTATAGTATTATCTGCTTCATATAATTTGTTTTTATGCAATATTCTTCCTTTCCAATCGGATATATATCTTTTATCAGGAACAACAGTGGCAGGAAGAGGTCTATTATCTTGGAGAAGCTGAAGAAAACAATACCCAGGGGTAGTGTGCTCATCCTGTATCATGAAGAAGTTTATTTTGCCATGTTCCCACTCTGACCTGTTCTGTATTACATTGTAATAATTCATAAGACATAGCTTATCGAAGTCTGACTTTAGTCCATAAGTAGTTGTTCCCTCAATCTTACTCCCTAGATAATATGAAATAGTGTTATTTCCAAATGACTTCATTGTGATAGTATCCATATTCTCCATCAACTTGATAACTCTTCTTGTTCTCATCCTCATTCTGTCATTCACACCAATGTCTTCTAAAACCTCTGATAACATCAGTGATAGATGTTTCCTGCTATCAGGTGATTGAAGCATTCTGTAATGTAAGGAAATGAAAACTTGTATAAATAAGCAACACAGATTCTTTTGTTAAAGATTTTTACTTATTACTGTTTAGCTTACCAGAGCCGAAGGCTCAGAGTGAGCCATTAGTATTAAAGGGGGGTACTCCAGCGTCCGTTGTCCATCGTCATGCGTCAACAATCATCTTCTTTTCTGAAACCGCTGGACAGATTTACTTTAAATTTGGTCTGCAGCATCCTTGTGACAGTCACACCTAAATTTGCCCATATGATTTCAATTGGCCCCTTTTAGGGGTCAAGAGAGCTGAAATTAAAATACCTGTAGACATCTTCTTCTGCAGAACCAATTGGTGGATGATCATCAAATTTTGTCTGTAGCATTCTTAGGTAGTATATGTTTTTGCCCGAATGCTTGACATATTTTTTAATGAAAATAAATGGTATTACTGGATCAAAATGATCAATGACCTTTCTGACTTCTATCATTAAAATACCATTCATTATCCGCTATACACGTCATTTGTTATCGATTTACTGGCGAACATTACATTTAAAGTAATCACTGAAATTTATTTTTCTATATTTGTCCGATTATTTTATAATAATTATCTGCACACTATCGTTAAAATATTTTCGAAATTTCTCAGGGACACCTTACTACCCATAATATAGGCATTCACATACAAAAGTGCTGTCTGTTTCTTTTGACAATGTAAGAACACGAGGTGTAATTACAGCAATTAAACTAAAGTCCATAAAATCAAGATAATGTCTATCAGATTACGGGACAGACAAAGTGTTAGTTCACACATTATGGATATTTTAGGCAGCTACATTGTATAGATTTATCACATTGCTTTGGTACAAACAAAGCATGTTCACTAGATAATGTTATATATGAATACTTTAAAGACGGTATTGACGTACTCGTCAGCCCGTTAATTTTTTTACTCAGTTATATGTCAGATAAACATCGCTTTCCTTGATCATGGACAAAGGGTGTAATAATACCGCAATACAAAAAAGGCAGACCATAACGATACAAATAATTACAGAGGTATTACTTTAATGAGCCGTTTCGGCAAATTATTTACCGTAGTATTAAATGAAAAATTGAAAAATTGGGAAAACCAAAATTATGCTATATCTGATTTAAACATAATTTTATAGTACAGTTTATGCTATATTCATATTGAATGCTTAGATTGAAAAACAGATTAATTTGATTTATATAAAGATTTCAAAAATGTCTGGACAAAAAGTGATCCCTCAATAGCATTTATCACAACAAAATTACATGAAAATTGTAGACTCGGTTTGATTGAGTCCGTACATGAGGGATAACGATAAAAGTACAATATCCCTCACGCCCCCAGCACTGGCTTGAGTGGTATTCACTTTTCAACACTTAAAAGTGCTTGATTCAATGGCCCCGAAGGACTAGAAAAATATAACACGAAGTTAAACGTATGAATAATTTATCAATTTTTTTCATCTTTGATATTGGATTATTAGGAGGGAAATAATTTCTCCATTGTTCTTTCCTTTATTATGAGTGATGTTGAAATGTACTTATAGCAAGATCAAGCAGCTTGTATTTTTTTAGATAAAATTTCCATATATTTTTTATTATTTGCAGATGATGCTGTACGGTAATTTGTGATTTTGAAAATTACTGTACAAAATAAAAAATCAAAGTAGATTAAGAAAAAATACAAATAATATAGAAAATTAAAAAGTTTTAAATATCATGCAATTGTTAAATCGAGGCGGTTCATACATGAATGCAACAAAAATCTTTGACGGTAAAGGTATCCGGGAAATGAGCTCATTATTATCCATAAGAGAGCAATTAGAAGTACCTGTTAGACGTATTATTGTACTATTTGATTCATTTGTTGCCTCTATACTTCACTATTCATATGAAGTTTGGGAATTTCTTTAAACTGAAAAACTTGAAAAGGTTCATACAAAATTTCTAAAATGGATTTTAAATGTAAACATGTCCACATGTACGTTTGCTTTGTGTGGCGAATTTAAACGGTATCCTCTGTATACAATTAATTGTGAATGACGAGGAATCAATGTTTTCAAGTCAAGTTAGGTTATTGAATAAACATCTGTTTTGCTAAATTATTTATGTTACAACTTGTTAGACTATTTTTTGATTTGTAAAATATGCTAAGTAAAAGGAAGACGAAATAATATTGAGATAAAGACTGATTTTATTGACCTGTCAATTATGAATGCTTTAAAGCACTCATTTAAACATCGATCTCGTTTCGGTTTTGTCCGTGTGGTTTAAGAGAATTAAAAGGGAGTATATAACTTAATGTTTTGAAGCTCACACCAGCTTAATGTAACAAGTGATTGTCTGATGTGTGACAGGTCTGTGGTACGATCCCAACTGTTGCAATTGTTTTAGACCTACTTTTATTTGGTTTTGTAGTACAATTTAATGGAAATGACCGAGATCTTGCATAATTGTCAATACGGACATAAAGCCACTCAGAAAAACTGTTTTGTGTTGTGTTTTACGGCATTAAAATGACATTATACTGATTTTGATATTAATGAATATAAAATATTAATTCTTAGCCATATTATTTTGAAAAGTAAAGACTTACCATAATAAGCGAAAAACATATTAAAAACGAAGAACATAAAAAATCAATGCCCCAATAATGATGAAAATATAAATTTGGAAAAAATGGCATGCGTGGTTTCGATCTTACAACAAAAGGGAAATTATTAACCCGTAGTTTAACCTATTGCCTTATAACGCTCAGTTATAACAGCACATTGTCTTACAATCATATCAGTTAGGGATATTACACTTAAACACTATACTTTAACTTACATATTCATTTACTATAAATTTAATATTATGTGTAAAAAATATATTTCTCATGTATTACATGCCATTAAAATAATTAGGAAAACGTATTTCTATCTACCTGATTAGTTTGCTGGAAAGTTTGTTTTCACTTCCTCTGTTGGTTGTGAATGGAGATACAAACGAAATGACTCACTTCCTCTTCCTGTTATAATAAGGTTTGATTGAATTAATTCTTTTTACAGTATATTATAATAAGACTGAGTTACATATAGCTCTACATTTTAAAGTTGTCAAAAATTTATTAACATATTACGTAATCATATTCCCACCATGAAATGTAGAATGTACTTTACTGTAATCACTTTGTCATATCTGGAAAGTCAGTCGGTCAGACTATCTCCCCCGTGTCCGGTGTCTGTAATTCCAATTCTCTTAAAGCAGCACGTTTCCAGATTCATGCTCATTTTCATTAACATTTTGAAAGTGTATTTGAATGTGTAATATTGTGAAGTAACCAAAAGGAAGCAGTTTACACATAATCAATGGCACTTACAAACCACGTAAATTACCAAAATGTTGTCTAAATATGCATAAATAGCCTTTACTGCGTTAGTCATGCAGTAAAAATATAGTTGTAAATACTGAAAAATCAGTCATTAATCGCACATAATATGTAAAATATTACTTTACTCTAAAAAAATTTTACCTTTCCTTACATCTTAGTACATTTTCCTAAAGTTTAATTTTATTGAAATATATTGACTCATCTGGAGGCATGTAGCTTTAAAAATACAAGGACCTACATAAGACCCTTTGTCAAAAAAGATAGAGGAAGGAACTGTCACTTCTGTGACAACTCTAGTTCTATTTTCCTTAAAGGAATTTACGTGTAGTTTGAGATTTTTTAATTTACAGATATGATTATATAGTTAAGAATGTAGAATTCAGAATTAAAAAAAATATGCAGTATGTTATATATCCGATTTGCATGCACTTTGAACAGCTATTTGATCTTTATTTCATTTACGTGAATTTTGTAAAATTATAATGTCAGTACGCCATAAAACATGTTTCTACATACTTTAAATTTTTGTTTCAGTAACTGTAAATAAACATGATTTTAAATATATACTTTTCATAAATGTTAACGTAATTTTATGACCATTTTCTGTGCATGTAACTTCTTAAATAACCAGATCTTTGTTCCTTTTATATAGACGAACATTGAAAACTTTGTAATCATATTTTTATTTTTTATACAAAAATCTTTAAAATAAAACAGTTATACTATACCTCCTTTAATAATCAACGATAAAGGGTTAATTAAATTAGGTCTTTTAAAATAATGAAAGCTTTGTGTATGTCAATGTTACAAAATTGTTAAAAGAGTTTAATTATCAGTTGTAATAAATATGATATTTTTCGGTGTTTATATCTACAGTAACAGAACATTAAATTACGAAAATATTAGGAATATTACACTTAAACTTACATATTCATTTTACTCTAAATTTGAAATTATGTGTATAAATACATTTCTACCGACTTTTTAATTATATGTCATGAAATTAATCAAGAAAAAGTATTTTTATCTACCTGACTAGATTGACGGAAAGTTTGTTTTCTCTTCCACTTTTCGTTGTGAATGGAGATACAAATGGAAATGACTCACTTCCTCTTCCTGTTATAATAAAGAATAATTAAATTATTTCCCTTTACAGTAGCGGACAGCTATATATTACTATATTAGATAATATACTATTATACTTTAGATAATTTATATATGATTCAGACTCAAAGATGTTTAATACCCAGAGTAAGACATTAGTTCCGAACTATTTAAACATTAACTGCCCATTGTTGTATCTATAAGTCGTCATACTTTTGCACATATTCAGACAGACACAAAAAGTTCACTAAAAACAACCTTTGACAGGATATTTTATGAAATAAGTTACCTAATATTATGTCCTACGGAATCTAGTGATTTTAGCATGATATAACACTTAATTTGTTAATTTCAACAATTTAAGCCAATTCAAACAGTCAAGGTAAATATTGGAAATCGACTGTTATCGCAAAAACAGCTGCAATGCAGACATATTGTGGCCTGTATATGCATAATTATTAATTTGCTCCAGGCAATCGTGCTTTTGTAAACCCCAGTGTACCTTTTTTACCAAATATTTTAAAGTAACAATCCTTTTTAATTGCACCAAATCATAGAGTGAAGTCAATAGTGAGACACCAGTACTGGCTTCCCTTTCATAGACATAGATTCTTACATTTTATGATTAGACAATATTGAGGAAAAAAAAATTTGACATAGGTTTATAATATTTATATAAGATCATTATTAGTAAACCATTTATCGTACTCTGACATATGTGTTCATAATTTTGAAACTAACATTAACAGACAGTTTTCTAAATTGCTGTATGTGAGTCTCAAATTCAAAATGAAATGTTTCAGATATCATTTAATGACAACACTGCCATTATGAAAAACTATTTGAATTGCTTTTGTTTCTCAGCGTTTGCCTAGCCGCTGAGCGACTGACGATATCATCTTTATGTGCATCTGGTTTCGGTGTTTCGATAAGAAAAACAGCTAAAATTGCTCGACTTTCATATATAAGGTATGACATATAATAGCATTTGTTTGTTTTTGCGTTATTAAGCAAAATGCGATATTTTTCATCGTTTGATATAGAATGCCTTTGCGTAGCCATTTTTCATGTAGCTGCACCTTGTTGTCCAGGACAAAATTTAAATAAACTTTTCAAAACTGACTTTTCCCGGTGGGTCACATAGTTTATTTAGACAAACACATGTATATGGAAAAACACGTTCAAATCCTCTTGTGTCCATAATATTAGTTTATTTTACATGTAGTATTTCTTTGCAGACCTACAGATATTTTATAAATTATTAAGGGGGGGATCTCAGATGACGGTTCTCAGGACATCATGGCCCTCTTGTTTTGTCATTTTTGAGCTTTACTCAACATAAAACTCATTGAAGTGTACTGAAAGATGTTGGACGTCGCAACAGATCTTTATAACGTTTGTTGTCAAATTTTGAAGTAATTGTAGTTGTTTTTTTATCGTAAAAGTATTATACTTCTTTAAATTCACAGTAAAGATATGGCCATTCAATCCTTTGTTAAAGGATGGGTGTACACCAATACAATGATTTAAGAAAGAACGCTATATTTTGCGAACATTTGAGTAGCGTCTTGTAAATTTACACGTGAAAAGAAACAAATAAAAGAATTGTATAAAGTGTGGTAAGAACAAACGAAAGGACAGACTGGCCTCCGTAGATATGTCTTAACTGCCGCTAGCACTATTTGAAAAACATCTTCATGTTAAAATTCATATTACTTAAAACTAACGGTGCATAACATGCACTCGAAGGCAGTAGTTTAACGGCAACACATATTAAAGAGACTATAAATCACCCATCTTTACACTATCTTTAACCGTTTCTTCATTTAGTTGATTGATAACTTATAAATAACTCTCAATAAATCATCTTGTAAATTCTTAAATATTGATTGAAATTAAAATTTATTACTAATAAATCACCTATTGAAGTCGAAAACAAGTATCATTTTCCCCTTTTAGACATTAGATTGGATTTTACTTTATAAATATAGAAAAACGATAAATTTTTCTTTAAAAAACATTAAAAGTGGATTTTTATTACCTTTCTTTGTTGCTATCCCAAATAAATATCGTACTTTATTTGGAAGTCTCTATTCACATGTATTACATTTTCACTTTGTTAAGAGTATTGAAATTCGAAATGCTAGCGTGTCATGTTACATGTTAGCGTCAGTGTGTAATCAAGTGGATCATTTAAGTCCCCCAGTGTGTGCGTTTTGATAGCTTAATTGCTTGGCAACCTGTTATTATTCTAAAGAAAAAGTGATCCCTTTTCTACAGAAGACTGACTTCTATGAAATAGTTTATCCCATTTTGAAATTTGTAGAATATTGTGTCCCAACTTATTGATCTAAAACGAAATATATAAGATTCTAATCTATTGTTGTAGTTGCAACACAATAAATACATTAGCCTTGGGTTTTTCGTCATTTTTACTTTTCCTTTGTTACAGTATACATTTAATGTTGGAAGTCATACTAATAGCTTTTAAACATTGATATGAAATTTTATAAAAATGGATATCTATAAGCTTTTTGTAACAAAATGACATCCAATTTCAAAATATCCGGTCTTAAATTTAAAAAAAAATCAGTTTTGTAGTGGCAGTCTGCACTTCAACAATATGATTTTATGTATTTTGATATTTATAGTGTACCCTAAATGTTATTGGATATTATTCTGTCATTGAATAGCTACAAATTGTTAAACGAAAATGAAGTCAAGCAAGCATCGTTTTCAGCATAATAAAATCTTTATAAAGTATGTCAAATTTATTTTTAATAATCAATTATAAGACAATATTCAGTACCCATTCTATCTACTATCAATAAATTTCAATCATGACATACTTTCATTTGGGGTGTGATATTTGGAGACTTTGAATAGTTATGTAACAATATAATTTGTAATTTTATAATGGCCAGGCTTCTTTTTTGGATTAATTATTTGGCAAAATTGCAAAAATAATTGAAAATTTGGTGATTTAAACCTTTACTTGCTGAGGCAAGAGCAGATCCATTTGTAGTACAGAGAAAAGGTGCTAGAAAGTGAATGCAGCATGTTCTAATTCATGTTATTGTGATGTTTTAAATGCTTCCGATGGATCATATTTTTAGAGATTTTTATTATCATTGTATGTCATTAGCCCTTTTACAGTTTGCTTTATTATTCCAATATCTTTATTATATAGTAGATATAAATAAATACGATTGTTTGCACTTCTACACCTTGAAATTGTAGTGTAATTGGAAGCAGAAATACTTTCACAAATTTCCATTGAAGAGTATAAATTGTATTGTCTATCTGGTACTAAGTTCAACTATAACTTGAAGTATTTGTCCAAGATCATCAATATTGATTCTAAGTATACTTTGTACATCATTCTGTATAAAATCACTTATATTCTTTAAAAGTTGATGTTTTGTCTCAGCTGTAAATTGTTCTGCCATCAAATTGTTTTCAGGTATAATGAAATGTGACAGATGGTCATTCTGTACACATCTGTAAAATTTCATCAAGCATTCTTTTAACATTCTAATAAGTTCTCTTTCCATATACTTGGCTCTTTGGGGTCTTTACAAAGAAATAGTATAACTTGATATTCTCATTTCCCCTTGAGGATTTAAAAAAGATTTAAGAACCACCTTAAGCATACATGTTAGCAAATCAGTGTCTGAGCATAGTCCTGAAGAAGTTTTTCCTTCACTCCGACTGTCTAGATAATATGAACTTGTAAGTGTACCCTTTGTCTTCGCTTCCATAGTCTCTATCAGCATGTTAACTTGTCTTCCTCTCATTACCATTAGTGTATTGAAATCAAAACCTCTGATAGCATACGTGATATATGTTTTCTGTCTCAAGTGATTCCCAGCCATGCAATTTTTTTTCATGTATCAGTCGATTGAAACAAGTTTGTAAAATCGATCGATTAAAGACATAATAGTATTTTGATCAGTTTGTTTATTTGCAATCAGCAATAAGTTTTCTTTTAACCATTTACAATACTTTCAACTTATGACAAAAAAACTTAAATACAATGTAAACATATATTCAAAACATAATTGGCGCAAAGAAGACCATAACACAGATAAACGCAAATAATATATAAAGCAATACAAAAGAAATTCTAAATGGAACATTGAACACTTTAACTAATAAATATTAAGTTACACAGATCCAGTATATGCCATTGTTAATTTTATCGACTGTATTGAGATATTTGTTCTATATTTTGTTGATTTGAATTGATTATAAATTATGATGCCAGAGTGTACGTAATAATAAACTATATTTTGACATACTTTTTGTTTTAGTAACTTTAAAAAACATGCTTTGTAAATATCTGCTTTCCATTAATGATGATATAATTTATGACCATTTTCAAATGCATGTAAACTCTTTGAAAATTTTGTTATTCTATTTTCAATTATGTTTTAAAATCTTTTACATGAAATTCTTTGTTATTAAGCGAAAACTAAATCATGTCCTTTGAAATATTGAAAGCTTTTTGCTTTCCAAAGTAAGGTTTTGATTTATCAGTTGTAATGAATTTGATAAATTTGTCAGTGTTTTTTATCTTCAGTAACAGCACATTGAATTTCGATATAATAATTTACAGAGAAATAACACTAAAACACTATACTTAAACCACAAATTCAAAATTATGTGTATAGAATTAAAATTAACTCCTACTATCTCTTCAATTATATTTCATGACAATAATCAGGAAAAAATATTTGTATCTAACTGACAAGATGGATATTGTTCAATCTATTTTCACTTCCTCTTTTGGTTGTGAATGGAGATACAAGGGGAAATGACTCACTTCCTCTTGTTATATTAAACGTAAATTGAATTATGTCCCTTTACAATAGTGTACAGCTTTTAAAATTCTAAAAAATACATATATCAACAAACTTAATTACATATAGTTTTATTCATTTAACTGGTCAAAAAAATTAAGACATTATATAATTATATCCTAACCACATAATGTAGATGGGGCTATACTGTAATCACTTTATCACGTTGGTAAGTCAGGCGGTTTATTCCTCTGTATCCCCCGTGTCCGCTTTATAATTCCTTGACCCCTTGAGAGATGTTATTCAAATTTGACTCAAATATTCATCTCAACAAAGCGATTTGCAGACCTTATTCCACATATTTGCTGGCTTAAGGTAAAGGTCATGTTTTAAGGTCAAGTGACAGACATTTTCATGTCTGCTTTACAGTATATATATCGTTATACCAATATTCTTCAAATTTGGCTCAGATGGAAACATTAACCGTATGGTGATAATAGAAGACATTATATTTGTATATTTAGGACAGACGATGGAAAAAGAAAACGTTTCCAAAAAATGATGACTGACTGCCTGGATTTCCTGCTAAGTATTTAATATGTTCAGTACTTTTAAAGTAAGTCTTGTAATTCTAAATAATTTCTGAATCGGAAGTAAGGACAAATGACCATTAGCCTCAATGCCCAAGATCAATAATATCAGAGATATGTTCTCCTTGCCACACCTTGCCAGGTGATCGAACAAGCGACCCTTTGATTACAAATTAAAAAATAACAACGTAACACTACTTATTAAAAGTGATGAAACAATTTATTCTATAATGGATAAGACAGACTTTCAATATGTATGTAACATGATGAACATGTCATGATTATGTAACCATTATATTTGTTACCTGACCATTTTAAGTTTTTCAGCTTGATTATTTCGATAGATTCGGTAAACTGCTACTTGCTGTCATCTGTAATATTCATATTTTTTATTTCAGAACCAGCGGTATGGGTGATAGGGGAGACTCCACATAGAGAGGGAACTTTAATGATTCTACATGCTTTACAACAACCTAAACTTAACAAACAGGTATATACAGGACAATAAGTTACAACTGGGCAATGTTTGATGTTCTAAATCGTGTAATTATATTGAACATATTGTTGAATGAGTTATTGTCTACATTTGTACTTTAGAATGTGTATAAATTTAAATAAATTCAAATGAGGAGATAAAGCGTTGTTTATTTAGTGTTATGCAGTACATGTCATTAATAAATATACATGTGCATAAACTATTGTACATTAGATTGGGCATTTAAAAACATTTTTTGTTTATTCTGAAACGACATGTAGCGCAATGGAAGGGGGATTATTCAAACTTTTATCTAATTCTTGTTTAGAATTAACATTAGATTTTAAATGTATATGTTATTATTGTAAACCTGTATGGAGTCAATTGTTTATTTTTTTATAATTTCAGGTCAATATAATTTTCCACGGTTGAGCTAAAGTGAATTAGAGGAAAATTATTTTCCATTTGTCGAATATAGTATCCTATTACATAGTTTTGTGCACGAAGTTTTCATGTAATGTGTAGTATTGGTCATTCAGCTTTGGACGATCGACTAAGCAATATCAGCTTAAAAAATAAAAATTGGCAAGAATTGTGTTTTTCAACCATCTAGATGTGCTATATTTTGTAAGATGATTTTATTATCTGAATTAAAGATTATTGTCTATGAATGTGCTAAAATGAATATGTATGTTTTGATGCATTTATTATAGTAACTATGTATTGTTACATGTAATGATTGAAATGTGAATGTATTACACACTACACACTGATCGTCCAAGTGTTCCATACATATAATACTTTTTTTAAATACTTTTATATTGTTTGTTGTTTAAGGATATAGCATGAGTTTCGAGGAAGTTATTTGTTCCTAGATATTTTTTATGACAGAATTGCTTCAAGAGTTAAAGCAATGACCAAATAGAATCTTAACTGAATACTTGAAATTATTATTTGTTTTAAAGGACAATACCATTTTGTACGGTTGAATATCGGTTTTCATATTGTTCAAATATATTTATGATAAATATCTATTTTGAAAGTTATTTTCAAAATTTGTAAATGGTAACATTGCAGCCTCCAAGTCTGTGTTTGTGAATTGCTACCTAACATCAGTCCTCTACTCAATTGGAGGAATTTTCTTGCTAAACCAGTTGGATCAAGTGTCATTTTAGAAGATCAAAATAATTTTATTATAACAATTGTTCTGTAATCAAATTACTATTTAGATGATATTTGTACGAAAGACCGGTGGTGATATTTAAATCTCATGAATTCCTGATTTCAGCTGCACGAATTTACGATTACTAATTCATGAATGCAATTTCACGATTTCAACCGATATATGTTGTTTCATTCATGCAATATATTTTTATATGCTTATTAACTGTGATTAATTATGTAAAGAAATGAAATATTGATTGACTCGAATTCCTATCATAGACACAAAATGAGAAAAAAACTTAAAGTAGTTTAGAAATGGAAATGTCACTGATCCGCTGTTTATCGCGCTGAAACACAGTAGCTTTGAATGCTAATTGATTTTAATATTGAAATACCGTGGGAAGGCTGTATAAGATTTTAATTTATGTTTTGTATTTGCGTAGCTAAAACCCTGAAAGTTGAAATGAATTATTGATTTTAATTCCTATGACAGACACAAATAATGAAACATTAAAGAAGTTGATAAATTTTAAGGTCACCAACCTGTTCTCATTCGCACTGGACCTTTGTTATCAGTTTTTATTCTTAGGAGGAATTATTGTATGAACGTTTTAGAAGGTCACACTGGAAAAGTAGAAGTTTGATGCTGCAATCGACTTGTATCTTAACGAAATATATATTTCACTTAAAATGTTTTTATTCTTTATGGTGTTTTGTAGTTTTCTTCTCACATAAGGATTAATTCAATTAACACTCTATAGAAACAAATACTTTCTATTTTATATTCCAGTACAATATTTTCATTAAGTTTCAACTTTCATGGTTACACATAGAGCAAACATTAAAATTTGATATTGATGGTTTTAAACCAGAAATTGTTTTTTGTCTAACTTTTACAATCTCGTACTAAATATAACCTTAGTATTTCTGCTTGCCCTTGTAGCACTTGGTTGTTGCTGACTAAACATCATTCTAAAAACTTGAAACATTTCTGTACACAAACGATAAATTTTTACAATTCTAAAAAAAGTATTTTTTTTCTTTGTTTTTCATTGATGCATTACTTAACATTGTTTGAAATATGTCTAAAAATCTGCGTTTATTATAAATTGAGATTTAAAAAAGAATGTGAATGGATATATTTAACTCAAAGTAGTGTTCAGTGTAACATTTATCAATGATAACTCAAATGAATGATAATCTAAATAAATGTGCAATATTCATGCTTTATTTCTTTTCAAAGGAGCCCTAAATTAGTGTTGCCGAGGTGTATTCACTTTTAATCAACATGTATCCTGCTTCGAATTTCACTAATTTTCCCTGAACAAAGATCACAACAGTGTAGCCTCTCACTTTTGTTTCTACTTTTGGGAAAATGTTTTTCCTTCGTAATGACTTTTTAATAAAACATTAAACGTTGTTTTCAAATAAAATTGTTGTCATTCCTTTAAATACATTTTTTAACTTTGTTAGAGATGTCATGATTATGTACAGTTTCGTATATAATAATCATACTAACAATTGGTGTAATTCAGAGGTCATTTTCCTTCAACTGGACCCTGCTTTGCGGCATTTGTCTTTTTCCAACGCCAAGACTATTTTATATTTACAAATTAAAAAAGGAGCACAACAACACTTTATCAACGATGGATATTACACGATATATTGTCTGTGTATTACACCAGCAGAGCTGCATCAGTACTAAGGGTGTAGTACTTAAGTACCGGTACCAGTACTTGGCAAATTATGCAGTACCATTACCAGTACCAGTACTAGATTTTAGCTCGGTACTGCAGTACAAGTACTTTTTTGGTGAAGTAATTAAGTATCAGTACCATAACTTTTATATATTCATCAAAGTTTGAATAAATACAGTGGCAAACAAATAATTGCAAATATTATTCAGAAAAGAAATAAAATCATAATTTACTTTAAAGTTAACATAACATGTTTACAACTTTATAGTTTAAACATACTTTTTACAAACAATATTTACAACATATATTCATGTCATAATCTAATTGTTTAGTAACCAGTCAACTGTTTAAATACAATGCAAACATCTTTCATTTAAAACACAACAGTCTTTTGTTGCCTTTCACACCATCACACCTCTGTTCAATTTATACCAAAGTAAATAACAACTTTTTATGGTGCTAACAATATCACTTTTTTCACTTGAAATGGGTTTATTTAGAATAGAGGAAATTAATTAGTGTTGATTTTGCTCTTTTACTAGTAAAGTAATAAAAGATTTTAATAAGGATATTTTAGAGCAAATAGTTATTGAGTCTGTTTATCTTTATTTAATTTTTACTTAAAGTCTTTGGTGTTTTTTATGATGAATACTATGTTAACATTTGAAAGAATATTGCAGCAAATTATCACTTACTTTTCACAAAAATAAAATATAGTTCATGTAATTTACAGCTTTTTTTTTATAAGAAAAAATGATGCTTTTTTAAAATTTTTATCAAAACCAAAAGTACTGGGTAATGCAGTAGCAGTACCACTTTTTAAGACAGTTATGCAGTACCAGTACCAGTAGTAGCAAAATTGTGTAAGAGTAATTCAGTATCAGTACCAGTGCTTGCAAAATCGCTGCAGTACGGACTGCAGTACCAGTACCAGTAATGCAGCTATGTACACCAGCAGACGATGTTCCAACCTGAACTTAATGTCTGTAATAGATATAAATCATTTCGGTATAAATATGCCACTGAAATAGCTTTGCCTTAAACAAAAATGAAATTGCATCTCAAATAAACATGCTCTCAACATTCGTGATTCGAATTTGGGAGTGTCTCTGGATTTGTTCTTATCAAGACTCTTCACACATGTTTTAGATATTTACTTATATAGTTGACAGTGGTTAAAGGTACTAAAACTTGGATCAAATTGCATTTATTTATAATGTAAAGGTATGTCCATTTCCTTCTCAGTAGATAGTCAAAAGTTTCATTCTTTTAATGAATTTATTGTCTCAATTGAAGAGTACGGTGTTATATATATGAATACCAGAATCAAGAGTTCAGAATGAAAAGTAGCATGATGATTTTTTTAACGAGACTTTTACAGTCATGTCTAAGAAAAATGAATCAACTAGCTACATGTAAGTGACGCATTAATAAGTCCATGTATTTATTGTTAAAACTTAATGGTTTGCACATTATTCACAGTATTCGTCAATCTCTTCCATATCACCTAAAGTTTAATCATAGTCTTCACTTTGTTACTTGTTTTGATGAAATCAATAAAACTTTAAAATGAATTTGACAATTTTTGACAATTTCAATGTAAAAATTCAGTTTTTGAAGTACAATACCAGTATCTGGCTCTACTTCTTACTATCTGTATATAACAGGTAGTGTTTATTGCTACCTGAACAAGATGATACTTGATACTACATGTATGTCTCCCTGTTTACAACATCACTAAGAATGATAATATGGACAACTATATGTGTGCATCATACAGATGCATTGTTGACTTCTACTTGTATTATAGAATAATACTTAAGTATAGCATGCAGTGGTCATAGCTTCTTGCACAAAATTTAACCATTAACTACGTATTGCTGCTTTTTCGGAATAGTACGACTATTACATGTTCAATCATTGTATTCAAACTATTTTTTAAAAATGTGAATAAAGATCATCAAGGCAAGGCGAAGTTCCTTCTTACACAGAACTATACCATAGATTATAACTGTTAAACATCCAGTGTTTATTCCTTTTTCAAAGGAATGATACCATCACCTGGCACCTGTACATAACATGCAGAAATGTGATGCATTTTGCAAAGAGTGATTCCACAGACCTCAACTCTTACATCATGTAGTGGTTATTGCTTCTTGAATAATGGGAAGAAACTGAAAATCCGTTTCATACCGACAATTAGTACATAATGTTTTTTAAACTTAAGCCACCACGCTATCCAAGGGTTTTGTTTATTTTACTTGCCAACCAGCATTCCAGAGAGAAGACGACATATATGGTCGTTTGCCACATTGTTTCTTGGCCTTTGTCGGAGAGAAAGCAGGTAACATTTTAATGCCAGTTTTGGTCTGTGTTCTTGTTCCAGGCATTGTCCTAAAATATTTAGAGCTGTTTCTTTATGTGCAATATCTTTATCTTCTTCTATGGTTCTTATAAGTTTACATAGTGCATGTTGTGTGTCTTGATATCTTTGAAGACGCCTGTAGATCTTATATTGTAGGAAGTAGATGAATGGTAGAGAATCAACTACAACCCAGTCCATCCAATAATCCTCTTTTTCTTCTCTGTGTAACAACATGTCATCTTGTGTAGATCTGAACAATTCATATTGTAGCTCTTGAGGAATACATTTGACCTCCTGCTGTGTGAATATGACACAATCTGCTGTCATTTGTTTTACACAGTCCAAACTTTGCTCATTGCATACTTTTTTAAACTCCACTGTTGGTCGTTCTGGACACTTACAACAGCACCTACAGATATGAAAAAGAGGACAAGAGTTGTATTGTCTTTCAGTTTGTCTCAGGATTAGCTCAGTTCTTTTCATATCTCCTTCACTGTAGAACGCTGAAGCCAATTTCAGTCTACCAGATGAGACATCTGAATCCAAACCACTGGAAAGCCATACAAATGCTTGAGGTGATATTTGATTATTCAAACATATATCTGCTGAGGCCAGAGCAGATCCATATGTGCTAAAAAGAAAAGGTGCGAGAAACTTGTATGCATTCTTTTCTAATTTATTGCCACTTTCTCGGTAGGTCAAAAGTGTTTCTACAGATTGCTTCAATGTTCTGGTGTCTTTATCATGTAAGTCTTTTAACAGTACTCTATGATTTGAACTTACTTGACGTGCAAAGTTGACGTAAAGTTCAGCAGACAGATGCTCACTCATTTCAAGAGAAGAATCAAAACTGTACTCTCCTTGTCGTACTAAGTTCAGTTTAACTTGAAGTCTTTGTCCAAGATTATCTCTATTGATTGTAAGTAAACATTGTACATCATTCTGTATAAAATCACTTATATTTTCCAGAAGTTGATGTTTTGTCTCATCGGTAAATTGTCCTGCCATCAAATTGTTTTCTCGGATAATGAAATGTGACAAATATTCCTTTTGTACACAACTGTGCAATTCCATGAAACAGCGTCTTAAACATTCTGTTAAATTGCTCTCTTTCCAAAAACTTGGCTCTGTGCTTTCTATAGTGTGTAATAGAACTGTTTTGCACATGAAACTTGAAATGTTTATTTCCCCTCGAGGATTTAGACAGGATTTAAGAACCATCTTCATCAAGAAGTAGCACCTTAACTGTGTTATATTTGAATCAAACATAAGACATCTTTCTGTCAGGGATGTAGATATCCTCCATTCCAGTTCAGGATTTACACTGACCTTACTTCCAGTTGGAACAACAAAACACCCGCCACTGGCTGTTCCCATCCTTTGTGTTGGCCATCTGCATTTATCTTGTCTCTCTAACCAACATGATGCTAATTTAGGCCACGATTTACAGGGATATGCTATCACTCTGTCTGTGTCACTGAATCCTTGTTGCCCTTCCATTGCAAGTGATGGTCCATGTTGCGTGATATTTTGGAAGTTTTCGGTTTCTAGTGTGTTCTTACGCAGTATTCTTCCTCTCCTATCAACTATATGATTTGCATCAGGATTAACTGTAATAGGAAGAGGTGTATTAACATCAAACAGTTGTAGGAAACAATATCCAGGGGAAGTGTTAACATCCTGTATCATGAGATAGTTTACCTTGCCACGCTCCCATTCTGACATGTCTTGTATTATATTATACTCATTATTACAATACACCATGTCAGTGTCTGACTGTAGTCCCGGAGTTGTTGTTCCTTCACTCTGGCTTCCTAGACAATATAAAGAAAAATTGTCACCCTTTGACTTCCATGCCATATTACTCATGGTTTCTATCAACATGACTACTTTTCTCCTTTTCTTCACCATTCTTTCATTGATACAAATGTCATCTAAAACCTCTGATAACATCAGTGATAAATGTTCCCTCTCCTCGGGTTTTTGAAACATTCTGTAATGTATGTAAAGAGAAAAATGTGTTGAATCATTGATATCATTCAAGAGATTGCCTATCATAATGGTGACTGACCAAAAATAGAAAACGTAAAATGTTAAGGATAAAATATAAAAACTACCAAAATATTAATAAGACTGTCCCGCTCTTTCATAACTTGAACGTTACCGATAAATTCTTAATAATATCTATAGAAATATCCTTGGATTATTGATAACATATTATACATTGGGTAATATGAAATTGAATACAATTATGATAAAATGTCACTTTGACTTTTACCCGAGTACTTAACCTTTTAAGATGGGCAGAGTGTCACTTTAAATACTTTTACTTATCATTTTTGTCCACTATTTTCTAGGAAAGGGATCTGGTCATGATATTATGATAATTTAGTTGCATAATTAAGTTTGGGAAGTGTATTAATAAAAGATACAAATAAATGTATGTAAATGTAAATATATCATTGATGACTTTATTTTATCTATTTGTATCGATATTGTCCATCTTATTTCTTTGATTTTGGATTATGTATGAATTATGACAAAAGTGTTTTACAACAATCAGTTTAGTGATGTTTCATTGAGTGACAAAATAACTTTACATCTTGTCATTTTTTTCAATTTAGAAATTCACGTAAGTAATCAATAGCCCCCGGTAACCCACATAACTATCTATAAATATTCCAGGGAAAATAGAGGTTATGTTCAATTTCACATAAGAGTGGCCATGATTTGTCAGTCTCTTTACACATTAGGTAGCTTTTTTTATATTTTATCCTTAACATTTTGGTATTATTAATTATTGATCAAACACCATTAAAATAGTCAACCTTTTTAAATATGCCACTATAATTATATGATATAACTAGTGTTGTACAGAAAAAGATAACAAAATTCCTTATATTCCTTATATATGTATGATGAATTTATCACGTGATTTCCAGTAATTCGTATAGATTTTCTTTTAATGCATGTAAACTCTCGCATAACCTGTTGTATTCCCATGATAAACATATTTGTTATTTATACTTCCTGTTTGGTTTAAACAAAATAGTTTTGTTTAAAAAACTCATTTTGATGTTTTAATCAAGAATTGATTGAATTATGTCCAATGAAATATTGAAATCTATAGTTACGGAATAGTTTAAAGATTTTATTTATCAGTTTAAATGATTTGATTAATTTACAATGATTAATAATATACTGCATGAAGCAGCAAATTTATATGTAACTTTTTATGAGAACATCAATATAGTAGACACATTAACTAAACACTAAGCTAACATTCAATTTGAAAAAAAGTGTGAAAAATAAAATATTAACTTACTTTCAATGTTGGATTCATAAAAAAACAAGAACATGTACTTTTATCTATCTAGCTAGATGGTAGTCTGGTTCCCGGTCGTACTTTGCTAGGTAAAAGTACCGATAACGATAGTGGTAAGGGGCAGGTAATCCAGACTAGCTATAGATGGTATGTTTATGTCCTATGTAACTACAAATGGGAATAACTCTCTTCCTCTTCCTGTTATTCTAAAAGATTATTATTTCCCTTTACAAATCAGTAAATGATATACAGTTCTATCGATTTTTACAGGCACGGATTCACCGAATGGGTAAAGGCTTAAATGGCTAAAGCTCAAGCCCAAAGACGCTCTGGTCTGTTGATTTTTGCTTATGATGCGAAACTCGTACAAAACTGATTTAATTGGCTTAATTTTAGGCCAGTTGTGTATTTAAGGGGGAGGTAATACTTATATAAACTATTACACAAAATCGTATTCATTGTCTCGCTTTTTCTCTGTATTGTTAAAAAGACATTTCCAAAATTGATAGTCTGCATGAAAAAGACCCTTCTGCAAGTTTCTCTTCTTAGAGTCTCTGAAAGCATTTAATTGCAATTAGTTGATAATGCTTGAAAATGTTTACTTGAAAATTGTAAATATGAAGCTATTATGTACAAATAGAGCTAGGTTTAGAAATTCTTCTAGTCATATACGAGTAGTAGACAAGTTGCTATGCTTTATCAATTCGTGGTTTTTAAACAAATTTAACTGATGATACTCGTACATTACTGAATTTAACTTCTGATATTCTACATTAGTGATATAAATGGTCTAATTTTAGGTCAAAATGTCAAATGGATGTCAAATGAACTGATGAAAGAGTTCAATCGAGCGCTTTTTTGTTTTTCTTTGTTGATCTGAGTTTTAAGAGGGAGGTAATACTTATATAACATTCATTATCTCCCTTTGATGTTTTTCTAAAGGCATTTACAAAAGATCCCCTCTATTTATTTACACTCAATAGACCCTTCTGTAAGTTTGGACATTGTTCCCTGAAAAAAAATGATTGTATTTAGTTTGAAAATGTATGAAATTGTTAACTGATATTTTCTACAGAAAGGACAGAACCTTGAGATATTCTAGGCTTTGAGAGGAGTACTATTAACGCTTCAAAACCTCGACCTGGATAATAACTTACACCATTCCATTTACCCTTTGTACAATTTTCAATTCAAATAAGCTTTAAATCCTTTATATATTCTTTATACAGTTTTTCAATTCATATTTGCTTTTCCTTCATACAGTTTTAAATTCATATATGTATTTATTCTAAAAGGCACATTATATCTCAGAACCCAATTTTTTGGGCTTCTCCAGAAAGAGCAAACATTGTTTTATGGCGTTTAAATAATGTTCAAGAGCATGTTATATGTTAATCAACAGAAGAAAATAGTGCTGAATGTGGAATTATGAAAGTATCAAAATGTCAAGAAAGTCGTATTTTCACATCCATTAAAATACTAAATAACTGCAACAGTTACTGTACTAAACGTCAAAAGGCAACAGAAGAAAAAGATTGTTCAGGTAAATAGCCCATGAGTTACTTTATGAAAACAATAATTGGACATAAAAAAATAAAATATAGTTTTCAAATCAAATAATTATAATTAATCATTGAGAAATATGCCTAGTCTGGCCGGTATATATGATGATGGTGACTGAGGTTAAGGGTATATATTTTTAGCTTATCTGTTTCGGAGAAAAATCTGGCCATTATGATATCGTGTCGTCGTAGACAATAACTTTAACGCTGTCACTTCCTCAAATTATTTTAAGGCACGAAACGCGCTTATTATGACAAGGCGCGGATTGGAAACGGAAAACTTTACTTTTGGAGTTATGTCCCTTTTTCAATTAGAATATTCATTCGTAGGAACTATAAAGATCAGCATGAAACAGGAATACTTGCTTATCATGACATTGAACAGTTGTAAGATAAGGGGCATAATTCTAAAAGCTGTAGTAACAAAGTTATACCGCTTTTTTAAAATCCTGACTTACTTGATTATTAAATGAAATAATTTGAAAACTATCGAAGGTATCAACAAGAAAATTTGAATACTTGGTTTTTATGACATGGCGCATAAGTAACCTGGAAGCAACATTTTTAGGAATTATGTCCCTTTTTCAACTATTTCTAAAAACTGTTTGTCGGTATATTAAAGTGTAAACGTTACACTTAAACTGTACAATTTACACGTTTACACGTCAAAATCTAAATTTTACAGATTGAAGTGTAAATTTTACAGATTAAAGTATATTATTTACAGACTAAAGTATCAGAACAACACATTTTTATAGCTTAAAGTGTACAATTTTACAAAGAAATAGTGTCAATGTAGCACTAAATTGCTTTTGTCAAATAGAAATATGATTATGTTATGCCAAATAAAAATAAAGTACAACTCACATTTATCCTTAACCTCGATAAAATAGGATTGTGTGTGAGTGCGGTCCACATGACGTTGATGTCTAGCAAAAGATCTTGATGCACACTAAGGAGGGAATGTGTAAATTCTTTGTCATACATTGCGTGTTCAAAAGTGTCCTTTAACGATACATTGTTTGATTTTGAAGGAGCGTTACTATTAGTCCCATTTGTTTAAAGTTTACTCATATGAACTGTACACTCTATTTTATAATCATTATAGAAATAAATAGAGCACATTGAATGAGTGGAAGTTTAATACTAAATTTATTGAACGAGTTGAATAAAATTATGTAATGCGAGCCTCTGGCAAGCAAAATATTATATAATTCAACGAGTTCAATAACTTCACTATTTACCTCACACGAATTTAATATTCTTTTTATTACATACCAAAAATAAAGACCTTTTTTTTAAGTGAAAATAAGCCATTTTTTTATTGACGCGCCTGAAGTATTACGCTAACATTATGATATGTTAATATAACGCATATGATATCACGTCGAAATATATGCAAGGCCGTGCAATACCGCTATTACGGAGTCGCAAAACCGTTACTGGTATAAAACAAGTTTCGGATGAAACGGTACATCTCAATTACACTCAAACCAACACATGTAAGTCAAAGAGCTGAGCTTTTCGACATTGATTTGTTCAGAATCAGGTTTAAAAATAACAAATGTTTAAAAATAATTTAGAATACATGAAAATGAAATGAAAAAATATCCTCCAAGAATCTGTTTGGCATATATTTCGAGAGGGAATATGCTATATATATCGCACTGTGAAATGAGAAAGATGCAATATTTTCACGAGCGCGTATAAACAATTTTATACTTTATTTTATGCATCATAAGTAAAACAAGAGCAATTTTCGACTTTTTTTAATAAAGAGCCGGGGTAAAGACACACATAAAGGATGACGTCAGACGTTCAAAGGCTACGCGAACGCTGATAAAACAAAAGTAATTCAATATTGTAGTCATTATTGCAGAGTAACTTTTAACAATTTGAGAAAAAAATAATGATATTTGAATCGAGAAATACGCTTTTTAGAACAAAACGCAGCAATCAACTTTTAAGTAATTTACTAATTCGCGGAATCATAAAAATTAAAACGTAAGCCAAAAAAAGTTCGGCAGAGCTATACACTGTGGATGATACACTGTAGGTGATACGGACTTTGTATTTTTTTACTACGTATGTAATAATTTCAAAAATGATATTATAAAATCATCTTACCAACAATAATTATGTAACACGATAACAAGTATCATTATATTAACAACATAATCATTTTCGGGGGGAAATATGCTATATATCACACCGTCTGGTATATATTTCTTTGGGGGAATATGCTATATATCACAATGTCTGGTATATATTTCATGGGGGAATATGCTATATATCACGCTGTCTGGCATGTATTTCGAGAGGGGAATATGCTATATATCACACTGTTAAATGAGAATGATGCAATATTTTCACGAGCGCCTATCAACAAATTATTATTTAATTTTATGCGTAATAAGTAAAACAAAAGCATTTATCGACATTTTTGAATAAACGCGGGGTAAAGACACACAATGTAGTCATTATATTGCGGAAAAAATTTTTGAATCGAGAAATATGCCCTTTGGAACGAAACGCAACAATCATCTTTTATGTAATTTACAAATTCGTGGAATCATAAAATTAAAATGGATGCCAAAAATCGACAGTAAACACTGTGGATGATATACTGTATATGATACGGACTGTGCATTGTTAACTTCTTATGTAAAAATGTGACAAATGATATTATAAAATCAACCTATCAACTATATGTAACACGATTACAGTTATCATTATATTAGGTTGTAAAACGCCATTTGCTTTGTATAAGCGTAACGAATACATAAAAGTAAAATTGCTATATATGTCTGTTTTACAGTTCGTTGAACTTTAAAGAAATATGTAAATGATATCAAAAATTTGTTCTTTAAAGTGTTTGATAATTTTCTTCTTACATTAGGATTAATTTCACTGTTCACTCTATAGATAAAATATTTTCAGTCTTTGTTCAAGTATACTGTATTCATAAAGTTTTCATTTTTAAGGGTTACATATGAAACAAACGTTGAACACATTTTATGATCACTTTAATCAAGGAATTATTTGTGTTAAACATTTACACTTGCTTTTAAAAAAAACATAATTGTAAAATTTAAAAAAATGTCTCTGAACAAAAGATTTTTACAAAATTATTCGTTTCTTTTTATTGATGAATTGATGCTTTACTGTTCATTTTTAGCTTGACTAGATAGAAATGTTGAATTCGCCCCGGCGTCGGCGACGCACCTCCAAAATACACAAGAGAATTGGCTGAATTTTCAGACACTTATTTGAGAGCTTAATATGAGGTCACTATCTATACAGGACCCATAACTATAACATTATTTTTGCCCTTTTTGAACTTAAAGACAATTTCACATTATCTAGACTCTCGTTTTACTGCCAAGGACTGAGAGTAGTCGAGAACTCGGTCATCAGACAACTCTTGTTACTTTAAATTATCTGGACATTTCATAAGCTTAAACTTCAAGCTATTATGATTGCTGCGGCGTCTTTGTCAACTTTGTTGTTGCCTTTATCGCCGTGTGTAATGTTGCCCATTATTCCACTTCTCAACATAATACTTGCTCATCATGGCAAAGTGCAGTCGTTAGACAAGGAGAAAAGTCTAAAAGCTATATATATGTCTCTTTTGAACTTTAAATTTTTGGAAATTTCTTCTTCAGGTGAATGATGTTAAAATTGTGAAATTAATTAATATGTAAATTTGATTACTTGTTCATAATAACAAGGTCATTTGTCAGACAAGGGTATTATTCTTAAAGCTATTTCTTGTTTAGGTCATGTCCCTTCTTAGCTTAGAGGTTTTGTCAAATTGCTTACTAAACTAAATGATTTAAAAACTATTAAAATCTGTTTGATCATTATGACAATGCACTATTGTAAAACTAGCATTTTAATGACATCCATTACTAGTTTATAAGTTAGATTCATTTGCTCCAATCCAAAATAAGTTTGTATTGTGCTAGGGACAATAATTTTAAGTTATCTAGGAAGCAGTCAGGTAGCTTTATTTCCATTAGTTGCCTGATTTAGCCTGATTAAGTACAAATGTAGACATCTTGACTCTTCCCCCTTAAAGTGACATTATGCTCATTTTGTCATTGTCAATGTCAGCTGATTTGACTACATATTTCTAAAAAAATTTATTTTAGTGATTAACAGACAGTTAATATTAAAGAAAATTGGATAAAGTATAAATAAGCCTAAAATATAAAAAGACTGCCCACTATTTTTATCAATTGAACGAAACAGCTTAATTATGATGGATATTTACGGAAATTTTCTAGGGCCATGTGAGTTCCTTATCTATCATGTGGAGTAAATTATATACCTTGAGGGAATTATAACAAACATAAATTGAATTTGACTTTAACCTAAATATTTCACTAACTAGATCTATATACCTTTGGATGGGCATGATGTCGCTTTAACAATGGAAAAGCCAACTGAAAACTGGAGAAACATAACTATTCAACAGCTAGAGAAAAAAAAAACGCCTGAGTAGTGCAAAGTGAATGGTTTAATTTAGGTTGGAAATAGTTTCAAAATTTCATCTTTTGTATTGACTACATGAAGAATTTCGGTATGATAAAACGATAAAGATAAAGGTAGTGTTTAAAACTTCAGTAATGTAATACTTGTTGTATATTTTTAGTTATAGATGGTGTACTGAATGACATTTTTAAGTTACGTACATCTACACCAATGTTCCGGGTTTATGAACATGTATGAACATGTATATAATCTACTAAATAAAACATTCCTACCGTTATTTCATCAGAGTGAAGAGGTCAGTACTTGCCCAACCTAACTGTGGAATGGTAATGGCCCCAACATATTATTTATAATAGTCCATTATATGTATAAAATATTTCAATATAAAAATACACAAATTTAGCCACCATCAGTACATTCAGCCTAGGTGGATATGTATATAGCATGGGTAGACTACATGGGTTTTCAGACTGACTCTGTACTGATGGCAAAGGTTATTCACTTCTAGTTTTAGAAGGGTGAAGGTTGTAATATTTTACTATGATATAATAGTTAATGGAGTCTGTTTTGTTTCTTTTCATAATGGATATTTAAATATCATTGGTTGTATTGTCATAGTTAATGGTCACTACACCACTTAATTAATATAATGGACTTTTCCAGCATTGATTTTGGACCTGGCAATTTAAAAAATGAGGGATATCAATACCAAATTCTGAGATAAAAGCCATTTAAATTAAGTCTGTTTTAAAGATAGCAAAAAATTCCCCTTAATACCAGTCCTTAGCAATAACCATACTATAGCTTAGTGATTAACAGTTAGCATAGTTAGGTATTTCTGGCTGCATGGTTTTGAACCTAGCTATTTCTGGCTGCATATGTTCAAACCCTGTCAGGGGTAAGTTATTGGTTTCTTGAGCAAGAAACTTTACATAATAGTACTGGACTGTTTCGGGAAGGGATTCAAGGGTGTTTTTATAAGTCACCATTGAGCTAAAATAAATTATTCAGTATGAACGACAATGTCTTTACTTTTATTCTATACTTTCATTTTCATGATATGCTTTGTAAAGGCCTTGATTATTTGTTGGATATGAAAATAATTTACATACAACAATTAACCATGTATATTTGTTTTTTCAGTATTACACACTGTTTTTTGGAGATTGGTTAGCATCACAGTTCCACAAAAAGAATATAGTAAAATAAGTGAAAAGTAGTTCTTTTAACAATATATTTCCCTTTTATAGAAGATGCTATTCTTTTTAGTACAATTAAAACCCACAAAACCAGATCTCCTCAGTAAACCGGACAGGGCTCTGAATTTTCCCCATCTTTTTTCATTGTAAAACCGAAAACTTGATATTCTGGATACTGACAGAATTAATGATAATAATTCTAATAATTTGTCTACGAATTTTACGTAACGAAACCGGATATATTCATCAGGTGTTCAGTTTTTAATGAAACTCAAACAATACGCGTAATAAGATATAAAAGCTTACAAAAACTCGTGCAAAGCGATTAATTCATGTAAAGTAGTGTATCATACATATACGGTTATACCTATCGCATTTGAATTGAAAATTCAATATGATTAGACAAAAAAAAAATAATTTAGTTAAAGGTATAAGGACTTTTGAAGCAAAAAAATGTCCTACAGAAACATTGTTAAACAAGTAGAACAGATGGGACATAAGGTATCTGCTGCTACTGCATGTGCATTGCATTTAACATAATAAAGGTGCTAGTCAAAATAACATACACAAAACAGGTAAAAGTGGTTCTTTTACCAAAAGTCACACATCAGCTACTGCTGACGTCGTATGTAAAATCCGTCATATGATTATGTTGATGAATCCTCCTACACAAGGAGAAATAAAATCTAAGTGTGGGGTGTCTCTTGACAGCACTGTCAACAGAGTAACAGTAAAAATTCTTAAAGCAAAACTCAGGAAAAAGTGCTGTGTTCATAGGCTAAGTGAGGCCCAGACTTTAAAACGACGTGCTAGATAATGACGTCTATATCTCTGTCTTAACTGTGGAAAAGGAAGAATGTTGCCTTCACAGATGGGACTATTATTTAATTTGGGCGGTAGATACAGTCGACGTCATGTTTGCTACGTTCAAACTAGTAAGACAAACATTAACAACTCGAAGTTTGTAAAATGAGATGCATCTGCACCTGGGTTTATTTGATTTGAATCAAGTGATTTTGAATAAGTGTGACAACACAATAAAGATAAGTGTAATATAGTTCTTTTATTAATAACTTCATGTTTACATGTATTTTCCAGGCACACAAAAAGAAAGACTCGAGCATTGCAAGTTTTGGATCTAATTAAAGAATGTCGTTCAACAAACAATCAGGTTTTAATAACAAAATATTCTTGTTCTATTCTTTATATTATATTTTTTTTAGTTTTAGCTCTGGTAAGCACAATATGATCAGAAATGAGCTTTTGAGATGGCCTGAAGTCTTTTGTGCATTGGTACCCACAATTTTTTTCCTAAACTTCATCTTAGATTGTTACCAAACTTTGTACATGAGTATGATCACCTGTATATCACATCAGTAGCCCATGTTAAATCTAGAACAACAAAACATATAGTACTAAGTGCATATTTTTGTATCTCTATCTAAAATAAACTAATCAATATACAAAAAATGTAACATATATATTCCCCAATATAATACCTAGTTAGATTATTATTATTATTATAGAGTCTAGTTAATAATTTCCATAGGATCTAAGCATTAGATTTAAATAATTTCTGATAAGAAATATCAATGCAGCTCAAAATAGCTTTTTGAAATTCCATGTAATTTACATTATTACGCAAACAATATAGACTTTGTGAGAAATCAAAAATTGGGAATAAAAAATGTTTATATTTGGATAGTATTTCGTTTCTCATTAACTGTAAATGAATGGAATTTGCAATTCATTAATTTGTAAAATATGTTGCTGACATGATATATGGGGGACATAACCTCCATTGACCATGTAACACTAAGCTAACACTTCTCATTATATAAATCTCATTCTGGTTACATTCTCCTGTATATTTGATTAGCAATCTATAGAATACACAGAAAATAAGCCCGTAAGATTATCTTTTTTATCAGTAGGATGACCTCAACTGAAACAAGCATTGCATTATAATTAAAACTTTCATGATATATGTGTTTTTGTCAATTATCCTGGTTAACTAGTAAACTAGAGAGAAGCCGGCATATATGAATTCTTGCCACATTGTTTCTTGCTCTTTGTTGCAGAGAAAGCAGGTAACATTTTAATGCCTGTTTAGGGCTGTTTTCCTGTTCCATACATTGACCTAAAATGTTGAGAGCTGTTTCTTTATGCCTCAGGTTATTTATTTCTATGATGATTGCAAGTTTAATAAGTGCTTCTTGTCGATCCTGATACCTATGAAGATGCCTGTAGACTTTATATTGTAGGAAGTACAGGAAAGGTAGCGAATCAACTACAGCCCAATCCATCCAAAAGTCTAGATCTGTATCTCTGTGTTTTATGTCATCTTGTGTAGATCTGAACATTTCATATTGAAGTTCATGAGGAACACAGTTGATCTCTTGTTTTAAAAATCTGACACATAATGCTGTAATATTTTTTACACAGTCCTCAGTTTGTTCATTACATACCCTTTTAAATTCTGGTTTTACTTTTGGTGTAAGCTTCGAATACCAGCAGTTACAGAGAGAGACAACAGGATAAGAGTAAAACTGGCTTTCAGTGTGTTTCAGAATAAGTTCAGTTTTCTCTGTATCCCCTGAACTGTAAAATACTGAAGCTAATTTCAGTCTGCCAGATAAGACATCTGATTCCAAACCATTTAAAAGCCAAGCCAAGGCTTGAGGTGACACTTGATGTTTTGAACCTATACATTCTGAGGCCAGGGCAGATCCATATGTTGAACAGAGAAAAGGCGCTATGAACGTAAATGCAGCATGTTCTAATTGATTATCACTGTTATTGAATGCCATTAGCCTTTCTAAAGTTTGCTTCATTCTTCCAATATCTTTATTATGTGATTCAATTAAATAAAGAGAATGGTCATTGATACAGTCGTTTGAGAATGTTATGTAATTGAAAGTAGAAACACGTTCACAAATATCCAGTGAAGATAATAAATCGTATTGTCTTTTTGGTACTAAGTTCCGTTTAACTCGGAAGTCTTTGTCCAAGATCATCAATATTGATTCTAAGTAAACTTTGTACATCATTCTGTATAAAGTCATTTATATTTTTAAAAGTTGATGTTTTTGGTCAGCTGTAAATTGCCCTGCAATCAAATTGTTTTCCGGTATAATGAAATGTGACAAATGATCATTTTGTACACAACTGCTTTAATTTCATAAAGCAGTCTTTCAAACATTCTAATAAATTGTTCTCTTTCCAAACGCTTGGCTCTTTTTGTTCAATACAATGAAATAGAATTGTTTTACACATGAAACTTGATATGTTTATTTTCCCTTGAGGATTTAAAAGAGATTTAAGAATCATCTTCATTAAAACATAGCACTTTATTTGTGTTATATTTAAATCAAACATTAGACATCTTTCTGCAAGGCATGTTGATATTCTCCACTCCAATTCAGGGTATTCACTGACCTTACTCCCAGTTGGAACAACTAAACACACAGTACTGACTGCTTTTTTTCTCATCTCTTGTGTTGGCCATTTACCAATACATTGTCTCTCTAACCATTCTGATGCTGCTGACTTTGGCCATGATTTACAGGGAAAAGCTGTCACATGGTCTGAGTCGATGCATCCTTGTTGCCCCTTTATTGCAATTGATGGTCCATGAAATGTAGATTGTTCAATATAAAGAACTTCTTTTACTGTGTTTTTACACAATATTCTTCCTTTCCTATCACTTATATGGAATATATATGGAATAACATTGGCAGGAAGAGGATCATCAATGACAGGAAGAGGTTTATCACGTTGGGTATCTTGTAGAAAACAATACCCAGGGGTAGTGTTCTCATCCTGTATCATGAAGTAGTTTGCTTTGCCATGTTCCCATTCTGACCAGTTCTGTATTACATTCAAATCATTTAAAGGACGAAGCTCATCAATGTCTGACTTCAGTCCTAAAGTAGTTGTTCCTTCAATTTTACTCCCTAGAAAATATGTACCCACATTCCTTCCAAATGACTTATCCATGATGTTATGCATAGTCTCTATCAAGTTGAAAACTTTTCTTCCTCTCATCACCATTCTGTCGTTTACACCAACATCATCTAAAACCTCTGATAACATCAGTGATATATGTTTTCTGTTGTCGGGTGATTGACACATTCTGTAATGTAAGGAAAGTAATGTAAGGAAAGTAAACTTGAATTAGCAACACAGATTATTTTGTTAAATACTTATACTTATTACTTTTCCCAGTTTTTTTCACCTATGCATAGAACAGAACTGAACAGGAGATTCTGTCATTTTAATTGCATAATTAAGTTTAGAGAGTGTATGATATCGATTGATAAAAGACATGCTAGTATTTAGTTCAGTTAAGTTCATTTTTTGGGCAATCTGCTACAAGTTTGCTTTTGACCATTTACAATATTATCATCTTATTGCAAAAACAGTAAGTACACTGTTAACATATATATCAAACATTATTGTAACAAAGAAAATCATCAAATAGACCAGGAACTAAATAATATACAAACCAATACAAAACAAGCTCTTGGTGGAACATAGAACTGTTTAATTAGTAAAGTATTTCGTTACAGATCCAGTATTTTGTTTTGATTTCTTTATATATTTGTATTGAAATATTTGTTCTTTTTTCGTTGATTTGAATTGATTATATATTACGGTGTTGGGGTGAAATAAACCATATTTTGACTTACTTTGAATATATATTTTTCTATTTTCATTTTTGGTTTAAACAAAACTCTTTAAAACATAATTCTACTTTCTGTTTAATCTGTTATTAAGAGTTGATTAATCTTGTCCTTTGAAATATTGAATACTTTTTGAATTCCAATGTTACTATAAATTTGAATTATGTTGATTTTATAAAATTAATTTGTACTGACTCTTCAATGATGTGCCCTGAATATATTCAAGAAAATCTTATTACCTGACTAGATTGATTGAAATTTCGCTGTATGCTGTTTATTTTTACTTCCTGTTTTAGATGTGATGAAGATGCCTGTAGACTTTATATTGTAGGAAGTACAGGAAAGGTAGCGAATCAACTACAGCCCAATCCATCCAAAAGTCTAGATCTGTATCTCTGTGTTTTATGTCATCTTGTGTAGATCTGAACATTTCATATTGAAGTTCATGAGGAACACAGTTGATCTCTTGTTTTAAAAATCTGACACATAATGCTGTAATATTTTTTAACACAGTCCTCAGTTTGTTCATTACATACCCTTTTAAATTCTGGTTTACTTTTGGTGTAAGCTTCGAATACCAGCAGTTACAGAGAGAGACAACAGGATAAGAGTAAAACTGGCTTTCAGTGTGTTTCAGAATAAGTTCAGTTTTCTCTGTATCCCCTGAACTGTAAAATACTGAAGCTAATTTCAGTCTGCCAGATAAGACATCTGATTCCAAACCATTTAAAAGCCAAGCCAAGGCTTGAGGTGACACTTGATGTTTTGAACCTATACATTCTGAGGCCAGGGCAGATCCATATGTTGAACAGAGAAAAGGCGCTATGAACGTAAATGCAGCATGTTCTAATTGATTATCACTGTTATTGAATGCCATTAGCCTTTCTAAAGTTTGCTTCATTCTTCCAATATCTTTATTATGTGATTCAATTAAATAAAGAGAATGGTCATTGATACAGTCGTTTGAGAATGTTATGTAATTGAAAGTAGAAACACGTTCACAAATATCCAGTGAAGATAATAAATCGTATTGTCTTTTTGGTACTAAGTTCCGTTTAACTCGAAGTCTTTGTCCAAGATCATCAATATTGATTCTAAGTAAACTTTGTACATCATTCTGTATAAAGTCATTTATATTTTTTAAAAGTTGATGTTTTTGGTCAGCTGTAAATTGCCCTGCAATCAAATTGTTTTCCGGTATAATGAAATGTGACAAATGATCATTTTGTACACAACTGCTTAATTTCATAAAGCAGTCTTTCAAACATTCTAATAAATTGTTCTCTTTCCAAACGCTTGGCTCTTTTTGTTCAATACAATGAAATAGAATTGTTTTACACATGAAACTTGATATGTTTATTTTCCCTTGAGGATTTAAAAGAGATTTAAGAATCATCTTCATTAAAACATAGCACTTTATTTGTGTTATATTTAAATCAAACATTAGACATCTTTCTGCAAGGCATGTTGATATTCTCCACTCCAATTCAGGGTATTCACTGACCTTACTCCCAGTTGGAACAACTAAACACACAGTACTGACTGCTTTTTTTCTCATCTCTTGTGTTGGCCATTTACCAATACATTGTCTCTCTAACCATTCTGATGCTGCTGACTTTGGCCATGATTTACAGGGAAAAGCTGTCACATGGTCTGAGTCGATGCATCCTTGTTGCCCCTTTATTGCAATTGATGGTCCATGATATGTAGATTGTTCAATATAAAGAACTTCTTTTATTGTGTTCTTACACAATATTCTTCCTTTCCTATCACTTATATGGAATATATATGGAATAACATTGGCAGGAAGAGGATCATCAATGACAGGAAGAGGTTTATCACGTTGGGTATCTTGTAGAAAACAATACCCAGGGGTAGTGTTCTCATCCTGTATCATGAAGTAGTTTGCTTTGCCATGTTCCCATTCTGACCTGTTCTGTATTATATTGTAATCATTCATAGAAAGTAGCTCATCAATGTCTGACTTCAGTCCTGAAGTAGTTGTTCCCTCAGTCTTACTCCCTAGAAAATATGAAGTCATATTGTACCCAACTGACTTCGAAATGATGTTATGCATAGTCTCTATCAAGTTGAAAGTTTTTCTTCCTCTCATCACCATTCTGTCATTTACACCAATATCATCTAAAACCGCTGATAACATCAGTGATATATGTTTCCTGTTGTCAGGTGATTGACACATTCTGTAATGTAAGGAAAGTAAACTTGAATTAGCAACACAGATTCTTTTGTTAAATACTTATACTTATTACTTTTTCCAGTTTTTTTCACCTATGCATAGAACAGAACTGAACAGGATATTGTGTCATTTTAATTGCATAATTAAGTTTAGAGAGTGTATGATATCGATTGATAAAAGACAAGCTAGTATTTAGTTCAGTTAAGTTCATTTTTTGGGCAATCTGCTACAAGTTTGCTTTTGACCATTTACAATATTATCATTTTATTGCAAATACAGTAAGTACACTGTTAACATATATATCAAACATTATTGTAACAAAGAAAATCATAAAATAGACCAGGAACTAAATAATATACAAACCAATGCAAAGCAAGCTCTTGGTGGAACATAGAACAGTTTAATTAGTAAAGTATTTCGTTACAGATCCAGTATTTTGTTTTGATTTCTTTATATATTTGTATTGAAATATTTGTTCTTTATTTCGTTGATTTGAATTGATTATAGATTACGGTGTTAGGGTGTAATAAACCCAATTTCGACTTACTTTAAATATATTTTTCTATTTTCATTTTTGGTTTTAAACAAAACTCTTTAAAACATAATTCTACTTTCTGTTTAATCTGTTATTAAGAGTTGATTAATCTTGTCCTTTGAAATATTGAAAGCTTTTTGCATTCCAATTTTACTATAAATTTGAATTATGTTGATTTTATAAAATTAATTTGTACTGACTCTTCAATGATGTGCCCTGAATATATTCAAGAAAATCTTATTACCTGACTAGATTGTGTATATTTTTACTTCATGTTTTAGATGTGAATGGAGATACAGAGGGAAATGATTCACTTAATTTTTCTTCCTGTTTCACTTCATTTCTCTTCCTGTTATATCAAAAATTAATCAAATATTTCCCTTTTCAGTAGTGTACAATATTATACAGCTTTTGATATTATAAAAAGCATTTTATAAGACATCGTTGCATATAGTTTGTTATATCAAACTTGTTAAAAATTTATTAAGACATAACATAATCATATCCCCACCACAAAATGTCCATTGACTATTCTGTAATCACTTTGTCATATTTGTAAGTCAGCCAGTCCGACTTCTCCTTCATGTTCAGCTCTTTAATTCCTACGCCCCTTGTAATATATGGACCTAAATAAATTCCTTTGTCAAAGAGATAGTGGAGTAAACTGTCATTTCTGTGCCTGGTCTAGTAATATTCTCCCTGTAGTGATATTTTAATTTACAAGAAAGATTACTTTAAATAAGACTTGTTTTCATTTTACTCTGAAATTAGAATATATTTTGTAAAAGTTTGTTGCTGTTTCAAAGGTTTTATCGAAAGCTTTGATGTACTCTAATTCGCCCGTTTAAAAACAGGTAGTATTGTAGTCCCCCCCCCCACCGGCGGGTGGGTGAGCCGTGGGGGTGGGGGTTGGGGCGGTGTCCAATTTAGATCAGATAAAACTATGGAAATGTGTATTTGGATCTTTAAGTCATCATTTTGTGGGATTGAAACACAAATGGTCATTAATATGACTACGGTTGTGAAACATGAAATATAGGTTAACATATGAAATGGGAAGGTCACTGAAGGTAATAAAATACAGAGATTTTATCTAGAGAATATCTTCTAAACATATATAAAACTTCATGGAAATGTTCACAACTTTAATAGGCAGTGTCATGCGCATAAACGAGGTCTCTAGGTAAAAGGTCAAGGTCACACTTAGAGGCCATTGAAAAACGCTTGTTCGGAGCAAAAGTTCTATATGCATAGAGGGATTTCGATTTAACTTAGCACAAGTGTTCACCATTGTGACGCGGAGTTTCGCATGTAAAATTTAAGTTCATGTGGCCAAGGTCAAGGTCACACGTAGTGGTCAAAGTTCAGATAAAAATATGAAAATGTGTATTTGGACCATTTAGTCATCATTTATTGAAGGATTGAAACATAAATGGTCATTATCATGATAACGGGTGTCAAACATGTAATTTAGGATAATATATGCAAGGTCAAAGTCACTAAAGGTGATTAAATAAAGAGATTTTGTCCAGAGCATATCTCCTACACATATTAAGGGATACTAATGAAGCTTTATGGAAATATTCACCACTATAAGAGGTCATTGAAAAATGCTTGTACAGAGCAAAACTTCTACATGCATAGAGGGATTTCAATATAACTTGGAACAAATGTTCATCCTGGTGATGCAGAGTGTCGCGTGCAAAATTTAGGTCCTTGTGGCCAAGGTCAAGGTCACACATAGGGGTCAAATTCTGATAAATATATGAAAAAGTGTATTTGGACCATTTGGTCATCATATTAAGGGATCGAGACACATAAATGGTCATAATCATTGTGAAACTAAGTATTGTGCACATAATCCAGGTTCCTGCTAGCAAAGTCACATAGAGAGGTAAATTTGTGTATGAGGATTATTTAGTCATCATTTATTGATGGATTATAACACAAATGATAAACATCATCACTACAAGTGTGACACATGTAATTATGTAGATATTTGCAAGGTCAATGTCATTTGATATGATAAAATATTCAGATATTATCCCAATATTTTATATTGATATTGTTTAGTTTCAAAGTCAAATCATGTCCTTTGAAATATTGAAAGCTTTTGACTTCCAATGTTAAAGAATATTTAAAACGTTTTCATTTATCTGTTGTAATGAATTTCCTTTTTTGTCAGTGTGTTTTTATCTTCAATAATAGCACATTTAATTTCAATAAGAGCAGTTAGGGAGGCATTTGACCGTAACATTTTACTTATACTTACTTATGATTTTGCTATGAATGTTTGAATTATGTGTATAAAATTAACTTGTGACTCTTCAATGATATGTCATGAAAATAATAAAGAAAACGAATTTATAATTACCTGACTAAATGGATGAAAATTTTTATATCTATTTTTACTTCCTGATATGGTAATGAGTGGAGATACAAAGGGAAATTACTAACTTCCTCTTCCGGTTATAATAAAAGTTTATTGCATTATTTCCCTTTTCAGAAGTGTGCAATAGTATGCAGCAGCTTTTTATATTATAAAAAAATCATTTTATAAGACATCATTACATATACAGTAGATCTAGTTCTATTTATTAAACTTGTCAAAAATATTATTAACCCTTTCACTGCCATAGGGACGGCTTAAGCCGTCCCTTTTATTTTCGGCGTATTTGCCATATGGACGGCTTTAGCCGTTTCTATAATAATTATAGTAATAATAATAAAATAATAATAATAAAAATAATAATAAATATAAAGAAAATTGTACCATCGACAATAATTATTATTATACTGAAAGAATTGGAAACATATATAATTATCATAATACTAATAACAAATAATAATAATTATATTTATTAATAATACAGTAATTTCTTAGAAAATCCTCTGGCAAATAGGTGAACAATAAAACAATAACCCTCTGGCAGCGAAAGGGTTAAGACTTAACATAAGCATATCCCCACCACAAAATGTAGAATGGGCAGATCTGTAATCAATTTGTCATATTGTAAATCAGTTAGTCCGACTGTCTCCGCTGCGTCCGCTCTGTAATTCCTCCACTCCTTAAAATACATGGTCCTAAATAAACTCCTTTGTCTAAGAGAAAGGGGAGTTAAATGTCATTTCTGTGACAGCTTTAGTTATATTTTCCCTGAAGTTTGAGATATTCTAATTTACTACTAAGACTACGTAAGACTTGTTTTCATTTTACTCGATAAGTAGAATATTTTGTATAAGTTTGTTTCTATTCTAAAGGATGTATCGAAAGCTTTGATGTATATCTTTTTTTTCTTTTAATTTCATTTATATTGATATCGTTTAATTTCAATGCCACATGTTTTATTATTAATTGTAAGTCATTGTTATGCTCCCCAAAGGGTGATCATATAGTCGCAGCTTTGTCCGTCTGTCCGTCCGCTATTCTTGTACGGGACATAACATTGAAAATCAAGATGTATCAACGTGCAACTTGGGAGGTATATAGATCTCATTGGGTAGAAGTGCATACAAAAGAACCATAGCTCTATCTTGCCTATTTTTGGAGTTATTGCCCTTTGTTCATTTTTACACTTTGAAATTTGTCCAGGACGTTACTCTAACACTGTCTAAAACTATAAGAAATATCAGCATGAAACTTTGTAGGTAGATAAATCTCATTAAGTAGAAGTGCCGTGTAAAAGAACCATAACTCTGTCTGCGTTTATTTTGGAGTTATTGCCTTTTGTTCATTTTTACACTTTTAACTTTGTCTGGAACATAATTCTAAAACTATAAAAGATAGCAGCATGTAGGTAGAAACATTTAATTGGGTATAAGTGCATTTTAAAAGAACCATAACTCTGTCTTGTCTAGTATTGGAGTTTTTGCCCTTTGTTTATTTTTACACTTTGAACTTTGTCCGGGACATAATTCTAAAACTTTAAGAGATATTAACATGAAACTTTGTAGATAGATAGATCTAATTGGGTAAAAGTGCAGTGCAAAAGAACCATAACTCTGTCTTGCCTAATTTTAGAGATTTTGCCCTTTGTTAATTTTTTACACTTTGAACTTTGTCCGGGACATTTTTATAAAACTATTAGATATATCAGCATGAAACTTTGTGGGTAGATAGATCTCAATAAGCAAAAGTACAGTGTAAAAGAATTATAATTCTGTCTTGCCTTATTTTGGAGTTATTGCCCTTTGTTCATGTTTACACTTTGAACTTTGTCTGTGACATAATTCTAAAACTATAAAAGATATTAACATGAAACTTTGTAGGTAGATATATCACATTGGGTAAAAGTGCAGTGCAGAAAAAACATAACTCTGTCTTGCCTAATTTTGGAGTAATTGCCCTTTGTTTATTTTTTACACCTTGAACTTTGTCCGGGTCATATCTCTGAAACTATCAGAGGTATCAACATGAAACTTTCTAGGTAGATAGATCTCATTAGGTAGAAGTTCATTGCAAAAGAATCATAACTCTGTCTTGCCTAATTTTGGATTAATTTCCGTTGGTTCATTTTTTACATTTTGAACTTTGTCTGTGACATAACTCTGACACTACAAGAGGTATACTTTCCTGTGTCCATAACCTATTCAGGGAGCATCACATGGTTCAACCGGTTCTTGCTTAATACATTTACTAAAACGTCCATCATTATGATTTTTTATTTCAATCTTTAAACAGATCTTGGTTGCTATGATAACATAAAAAGTTAAAAAAGACACAGGATTATCCCAGAATAATTAGATATAGAAGAAAATTGGTGAACCATCTTCTGCACACAAAGTTATTGATGCCTTGTTATCAAGTACAGAATTGATTTGGTATATTGAGCGTCCATTTTCGGTTGGTTAAGGTTGTTGATTTCCAACAACTTGCCCCTCACCTCTCTAGGATTGAATTCCGCCAGGGACTTTTGCTGCTTCATGTTAGGAAACTATACAGTTTGCTCACAGAACTTTGGTTGTGCTAATAACGTTTCCACTCGTGGCTGAAATAATGCACGGGGACACCTGAGGTAAAGCTGAAAGGTTGTCATATAACCCCTCGTATGTAAACGCGTTGTAAAACCTAACCAAAACCAGTTTGTTACGAACTATTTTACAAATTTTATTCTTCCTGATAAAATTTTGCATCTTTCTGTCAGTTTGCCTTTTGTTTAAAAAATATATTTACTTTTGAATTTAAGTCAGCCAGTTCATTAGAAGATGATGTACAGTTTGACGATCTTGAGCACACGCTAGAACAGTTTACACCCCATGACCTTACAACATGGAGGGTCACAATACCAAGATTAGGAGCGAGACCTGACCCTGAAAATCCTAAAAAACAATTCTTTGTATTTATAGTGGAAATAAGACGTCTTGATGTTACAGATGGTAAGAATGATTAAAAGCTATGTTATTATATACTTAGTAACAAAATCTAGGATATTTCAAAGATATTATGGCATAATCGTAATCAACAAAGTTTAACATTGTAGATCTATATAGAAAAATATCCAATTACTGTGCTCAAGACAAAACATGACCTTTAGAAATTCCGTAAATGACTTCAGATTGACGATAGATCTACTGTATAGACATCAAAGAAGAAATTGTAAAGTCAATATTAAAGTGAAATAAAAATATCTGGTCGTGTATATCATGTTAATCTAGATACAACTACTGCTAAAATATTTTTTTTTAAAATATCGATAAAGTATTATTTAAATAGAAAAATGTTATAATTTTATTATTCTCAATGTGTTCATTCTCTTCGAAATAAAATAAAAGTCGGATCTATTGGTGTTATTCTGTTTCATATATAAGCGAAAACTCAGGGTGATCAGTTAGAACTTTTTGTTCAGTGTATATATATATATAGCTCGATGTGCTAAAATAAGGGATTTAGGGGACATCTAAACTAATTGTACTTCTATTGACTTTATCTATAGTTATGAAAATAACATCAAGTACATGCATTGAATGTAAGAGAAATTTCACGAAGTCTAACATTGACAATGTTTTAAAAAGTTCAAAAGTTATTTACTATTAGAAAAACAAAACATAGCAAGGTGTCACTCTATTGTAATTAAAATGTTTAAGAAGTTTTTTCTTTGTTATTGTTCTTTTGTTTCATCATAACTTAACATGAGATACAATCAAGGAAAAATTTGCTTTAAAATTATCTGTATGACTTTAATACAAACACAACAGCTTTAATGTTTAGTGTACAAAATTTAATCGTATTAATCAGCTAAGATGTAGTATTGTAAGATCATTTAGGTCCCTTAAAATATTTTTAAATGCGTATTATGTCAATGTTGAAGACAACAAATATTGTCTTTAACAGTTTTTATTCTCAACTCTACTCTTTCAGTTTCCATTCCAAATATTTAACGTATTTCATCAGGAAGTTAAATGACACACGCACATAAAAGGATGCTCGCCAACTCGTTATCTAAAGTTGTTGAATATAAAAGAATTGGGACGTACATAATGTGTCTTATATGGATATACATTGTTTTCGTTGTATATTTGTCTATGTTTAAAATATGTATAGATGAGACTATGTATATGTAAGAATATATAATATGTAATTGTTTGCACAAGTATGCAACATTTTTCTAAACACAATAAAATAATACAGTAGAAACATCTTTCTGTAGTGATATATTTTGGAAATACATGCATGTATTCATTTTAACGGTCAAATAAACAGAAGTTAAGTTCGGTTTGTAACGATAGATGCTTGCAAAGATCTGATTTATAGGGCCCAAACTATTCTACACAATTTGAAATGAATATAAGATGAACGAATGTTACTAAATTAACAAATAATATATAGAGGATATTGAATGAGTGTAGTTTAATACTAAATTTATTGAACGAGTTGAATGAAATCATATTATGCGAGCCTCTGGCGAGCATAATATTGTTTTATTCAACGAGTTCAATAAATTAAGTATTGAATCTGCACGAATATAATATTCTTTTTATCACATATATAAAATAAGAACAGTAAACTGTTAAAATGAGTAATTTTTTTTCAATGACGCGCCTATAGTGTAACGCTATCATTAGCGCGCTTTAACGCTATGTTTCTATATAGCGCAAATGACGTCACGTCAAAGTGTTATTACACAAGTGTAATATCGTTTTTATTTAAAGGCTTTATTACACTCCTGTGCCGCGTTTTATGTGATAAACTGACTTATAGCTACAGGATAAATTCCATAGAGCTAACTCCGCAAACTCCAAGTTGCAGACAATATCTTAGTTTTGCATATAGATGTAGACGTAACACATGAAATAAGTGTTTAGTTTTCACTGATTTTGATTCTTCTGAAAAAATGATTGTAATATTTTGACAAGGTTTATTAGCATTATAACATTGATTCTTTAAAGCTTAACTCAATCTGAAAAAAAGAGAAAATTCCAAGGAAAATTTTTATATCATATTTTTACATTGTCACTCCTAGTTTCTGTTGAAAGGCCGAATATTTTGTTTTCTGAGTTTCAAAGTCTCATCTTTCGCATAGGGTGGTATAAACTGAAATTTTAAAAATAATTCAAACCATACCCCCTTATAAACACTGATGTCTCGGATGCGAGACAGACACAACAATAGCATAATTCTCTCTTACATGGCTTCCCGTTGATATACACAAGCAATTGTTTTATTTTGATTTGCTCACATGTGCTTACTCCCTTTACTTATAATTGATATCTGATAGTTAACGTATATTCAAATAAGGTAACATCCTAAGCATACCTATAGACTCAATTAGTAGCTACGAATATGTTTATCAATCTATGCCCAAATTATTGATTTCATTTTTGATATTTTCGAAACTCTTTTCTTTTTATACGCCCGTGTGTATTAACGTATCGGTAGGTACGCCCCTGTTTTATATAGCAAAACATCGAACATTTTGTAATCATATTTTCATTTTTTATACAAAGATCTTTAAAATAAAACAGTTATACTATACCTTCTTTAATAATCAATGATCAATGCAAGTGTTAATTAAATCAGGTCTTTTGAAATAATGAAAGCTTTGTGTATTTCAATGTTACAAAATTGTTAAAAGAGTTTGAATTATCAGTTGTAATAAATATGATTTTTTATCGGTGTTTATATATACAGTAACAGCACATTAAATTACGAAAAATATTAGGGATATTACACTTAAACCCTATACTTTAACTTACATATTCATTTTACTCTAAATTTGAAATTGTGTGTATAACTACATTTCTACCGACTTTTTAATTATATGTCATGAAATTAATCAAGAAAACGTAGTTTTATCTACCTGACTAGATTGACGGAAAGTTTGTTTTTACTTCCTCTTTTCGTTTTGAATGGAGATACAAATGGAAATGACTCACTTCCTCTTCCTGTTATAATAAAGGATAATTTAATTATTTCCCTTTACAGTAGCGGACAGCTATATATTACTATATAGGAAAATATACTACTATACCGTAGATAATTTATATGTGATTCAGACTCAAAGATGTTCAATACCCAGAGTAAGAAATTAGTTCCGGACTATTTAAGCATTTACTGTCCATTGTTGTATATATAAGTCGTCATACTTTTGCACATATTCAGACAGACACACACACACACAAAAGTCACTAAAAACAACATTTGACAGGTTTTTTAATGAAATAAGTTACTAGATAAACTATCGAAATCGACTGTTATCGAAAAAAGCTGCAATGCAGGCGTACTGTGGCACAGAAAGAAATCCTGTATATGTATAATTATTAGTTTGCTCCAGGCAATCGTGCTTTTGTAAACCACAGTGTTCTGAATTGGAACACCCTTTTTCCAAATATTTTAAAGTAACAATCCTTTTTTATTGGCATCAAATCATAACGTGAAGTCAATAGTGAGAAACCAGTACATGTACTGGCTTCTCTTTATAGACATAGATTATGACATTTTATGACGAGACTATGTTGGGGAAAAGTAAACTTCGATATAGGTATAAAATATTTACATTAGTTCATTATTATTTAACCATTTTTCGTACTCGTGTTCATAATTTGGAAGCACAACAGTTTTTGTTACATTAACAGACAATTTCCAAATTTGTTGTATTTGAGTCTCAAATTCGAAATGGACAGTTACAGAATGGACACCTCTCGGGATGATATAGAATGCCTTTAACGAAGACATTTTGCTTGTAGCTGCACCTTGTTGTCCAATACAAAATTTAAATAAAGCATGATCATTTGATCAAAATTGACCTTTCCCGAAGGGTCACAAAGTTTTTTAGACATATATGGGAAAACACATTAAATCCTTTGTATCCAGAATTTTAGTTTGTTTTACATTTAGTATTACTTTGCAGAGCTAAAGATATTTTATAAACTATGTAGGGGGAATCTCAGATGACGGTTTTCATTTCTCTCGTTTTGTTATTTTTGAGCTTTACTCAATACAAAACTCATTGTAGTGTACAGAAAGACGTTGGATGTCGCAACAGATGTTATAACGTTTGTTGTCAAATTTTGAAGTAATTGCAGTTGTTTTTATCGTAAAAATATTATACTTCTTTAATTTCACAGTAAAGATATGGCCACTCAATTAAAAGATGGGTGTACAGCAATACAATGGTTTAAGATAGAACCTACATTTTGCGAACCATTGAGTAAAATCTTTAGAATATGCATGTAATAATTTGACCATATTTCAGCTTGGATTCCGTTAACTTTATTCTATAAGGTTTGGCAACGTTTTGTACATATGACGCCATGATTGACCACCAAAGCCCACTTTGGAACATCAATTGGGAGTTAAGACAGATCTTTGTATGCCAGTCAGCATTTTTGTTTGTTTTTACCACACTTTAGACTATTCTTTTATTTCTTTTTAAAAATATCTTCATGCCACTTATTTTAAACTGACGATACCTAACATGCATACCCAGTACACGAAGAGCCGTACAGGTAAAATATATTTAAAATCACCCATCTTAACACTATATGTGTTTCTTCATTAAGCTGATTGAAAGCATACAAATAATTTTCAATAAATCATCTTGTGAATTCTTAAATATTTAAATTAAAATTTATGACTAATAAATCACCTACTAAAGTCGAGAAAAAAGTATAATTATCCCCTATAGACAAAAGTTTGAATTAGCCTCATAAATATAAAATAACCATGAAATATTCTTTGACAAAAAACATTAGTGAATTTATTTATTACCTTTCTGTGTAGCTATCCGAAATAAATATCGTACTTTATTTGTAAGTCTGTATTCAAATATATTTGATTTTCACTGTTTTCAGAGTATTTCACAATAATTTGAGATAATGCTATCGTTTCATGTTACATGTTTTCGTGTGCGCTTTGAAAGCTTAAGCTATAGTATTGATTCATTACTTCCTGTACGCCACCTGTTATAATTATTTCTACTGACTTCCTTGCAATAATGGATTCCATTTTGAAATTTGTAGAATATTGAGTCTCAATTTATTTATCTAAAACGAAATATAACTTATTCTATAATATTGTTGTAGTTGCAACATAATAAATTCATTCTTCTTGTTGTTGTTTTTTTTGTCATTCCTTTGCCACAACCTCGACTTATTGCGTATATCCATGATTCAGCTTAAATCTATATTGATCTGGTCTACATGTTTTTCAGATTCGAAATGAGATTTCAGTACCATATTGTCCAAGGCTTTCTTATATAACTGGGGCGGGAACACTGTGAAAATAGTGCATATGTGATACAAACACCATAAAGACATCAAACACAAAGAGGATCGTATGTCCGCTCACTTAAGATAACCACCATTTTGAAAATGGCCGCCATGTAAATGTCACGTATATAAGTTTTACATTTCAATAATTCGTTACAGTGTACGTATACATGTACATTTAATGTTGGAAGTCTTACTAATAGCTTTTGAAAATTGATACAAAATTTTATAAAATAGATATCTTTAATCTTTTTGTAACAAAATGACATCAAATTTCAAAATATCCGGTCTTAAGTTAAAAAAAATTAAAGGTTTTGTAGTGGCAGTCTGCATTTCATTAAAACGTTTTATGTATTTTGATATTTATAGTGTATCCTAAATGTTATTGGATATTATTCTGTCATCATATAGCTACACATTGTTAAACGAAAATGTAGTCAACCAAGCATCGTTTTCAGCGGAATAAAATCTTCAAAATGTTTGTAAAATTTAGGTATAATACTCAATTATAGGAGGATATTCAGTACACATCCTATCTAATATAAATAAATTTCAATCATGACATGCCCTCATTTGTGGTGGGATATTTGGAAAATTTAAATAGTTATGTACCAAATCCACTTGTAATTTTATAATGGCCAGGCTTCTTCTTTTTTTTTTTTTGATTATTTATATGGCAAAAGTGTAAAAATGATTCAAAATTTGGTGATTTAAACCTATACTTTCTGAGGCAAGGGCTAACTGCCCTCCATTTGGCTGCAAACTACAAGTTGCGGACAAGATCTTAATTTTGCATATAGATCTAGATGTAAAACATGAAATAAATGTTTAGTTTTCACTGATTTTGATTCTTCTGAAAAAATGATTGTAATATATTAGACAATTTCTTATCGTTATTTTGATTTGACGATGTTTATTAGCATTATAACATTGATTCTTTAAAGCTTAACTCAACCTGAAAAAAAAGGAGAAAATTCCAAGGAAATTTTTTATTTCATATTTTTACATTGTCACTCCTAGTTTTTGTTACAAAGTATATTGTTGCCTTGTTGATGTGAAGTGACGCAACAGGGAAATGTTTTGTATATTTTTTATCACATTAATTTAATGATTACAGATATAGCTCTTATCTTTCTTGTTTTATTTAAAAAACAGCAACAACAAAACCACCAAGAAGCAAATCTGTTATTATTTGAATGCTTATGAAAACATTTCATCAAGAACAATGAATGTCGATCTTCAAATTTTTGGGAATTAAATATTTAAAATTAAAAATTATTTTTTTATGAAATTTTTTGACGTTTATATGTTTTTAGACGCCCTTATTCACCCAAATAAAAAGTTAATATTTACTTATAATAAGGAAAATTTTATGACTTTTTTTGCAAAAAAAGTAAATTTTTTTTTATTTTAAAAAAATTTATGCAAAAGTTAAAAAACCCCGGGGAAAAATAAAAAAAACTTTACTGGGGGAAAATACTTGGACAGACAAACCCTTTTTTCAATAATCTCAAAAAATCCTTTAAAATTTTAATTTTAAGATTTTTTTTAAAATTTTTTTTAAAAACCAAAGAAAAAACCAATCCAATTTTGGTTGAAAAAAAATGTAAATTTGGGGTGGGGATTTTTTAAAATTTCCCGAACGTTAAAAAGAAAGCGGCCCCCTTTGTTTAAAAGTAAACGGCCGCCAAATTTTTAAAATTGGGTTTTAATTTTTGGGGGGAAAAAAAATTGTGTTTGTTCAAAGGGGAATTCCAAAATTTTTGGGTTTGTTAGTCATTTTTAAAACCCTTTTTAAAGAAAAAAACTTTTTTGGGATTGGGAAGAGAAAATATTTGGGCTATTTTGCCAATGCGATTAACCCCCAAAGAATGGGCCTTGATAAAAAAACACTTTTGGGAAAAGGGGGTTTGGGGAAAAAACTTTGGGGACAAATAACTATACATAAAAAGAAAATTTTCTATGGGGGAAAAAAAAGACAAATTTAAAAGTAAAAAAGTATAAAAAAATTTTAAATTTCAAATTTATTTCGAAAAAAAATTTCAAAAAACCTTTCATTTTCCAAAAGTACTTAAAAAAAAAGGGATGAAAATTTAAAAAAATAAACATAATTAGACAAAGTAATTAAGAAACCCAAAAATTGCATTCAACTTACTTGTTCTGGGGGAAGAAAAATTAAAAGTAAAAAATTTAAATACTTAAAAAAGGATTAAAATTTTTTCCAAAATAAAAATACAAATTTTCCCCCTTTTTTGTTATTGGGAAATTGACCTGCAATATTTACTTGCGACCTTCGTATATATTTTAAGTTTTTAAAAAGATTTTTCTGTAAATATGTAGGAAAAAAAACAAGTACATGTTAAAATTTCAGAACATTTTTAAATCCCCTTTTTTTAACCCTTTAAGGTTGCATTTACCTTTAAATTGGCCCCGGGTAAGATGGGTTTTCACATTTCCCAAATTTGGGGGGAACAATTTTAAAAATTTTTTGAAGAAGTCCTTCCCCTTTAGTATAAGATTTTTAGAGCAGGCACGGTTTTAAATTTTCTAGTTAAAAGAGTGTATGTAAAATTTAAGGGTTTAAAAAGGGGGGTAACTTTTTTTCCAAACGCAAAAACAGAGTTTGAAATTGAACCCACATATCTTACTTATGTCCCCCAATAAACCTTTTTTTTGTTTTAAATAAAAAAACTATTTTAGTTCGAAAGATTCAAGGGACATAAATAAAATTTTAAGGGAAAATTTCCCAAGTTCAAATTTTTTCCTTCAAAAATGTGGCCTTACCCTTTAAACCGGCACAAAAAAAGGGGATGGGTTTTGCACATAAAATTGTTGAGGGGGAACAAATTTTTAGTAAAGGGTTTTAAGAAAAATTTTATATGGAATATAGAGCGGAAACGAATATTTCCCAATATTTTATTTTTATGTTTATTTGAAGACTAAAAGGGGCATAACTTTTCAATAATTTCAATACAGAGTTTTGACCTTTACTTGATTCTTTAAATTGGAAAACCCCCAAAATATTTTTCAAGGTTTTTAACCCAAAAACCTTTTTTAGTTTCCCAGAAATTATTCAAATACATGTTTAAAGTTGAAAGAACTTTTTAGGTCATTGTTTTGACCTTTCTAAAAGTATTAGACTTTTGAACCTTTAAGCGACACAAAAGGGTAAATGGGTTCTGCATCTTGTTGAGGTGAACATTTGAGTCAAGGGTTGAAGAATTAAATGTCTTTCAATTAGTGTTAAGGACGTTACAGAGCGACACGGCATACACTGTCTAAAAAATTTATGTTTGATTATTGAACCTTTCAATTTTGACCTTTTTGACCTTTGGAGCTGGACACTCGGACAAACATGAGTTCTGCACTTTTCCTTTGTTCAGGGTGAAAGCAGTTTAGCCAAGTTTGAAGAAAATCCTATACAACTGGATGGGATTATAGAGCGGACACGATACATGACGACGGACGGACCGACCAAACGACGCGACAGAATCGAAGCATATAGCCCCCCCCTCCTTACATTTTGTGGTGGGGGTATAATAAGTGTTGACAGAAGTGTAAACATTAAAAAAAGCGGCTAGTAAATTGCAAAACTTGGAATTGTGAAAGGATGCTAAACAGAACGCTGGCTGTTTACTTATTCTTGGGCTGATGACTGCTTTTTAATTTTCAAATAAAGCATACGGTCGGATAATAAATAGGCTCAAAAATAATATCCAAGAGGCAGTTTTACATGTGGAAGGAATGGTATTTTTTTCAGAACTGAAAAAATAAAAAAGAGACGATATTTGGTTGATTGGTAATTTAATGAAAATAGAAGTACGTTTTCTTCTATTTATTACATTTGACATTTAAAATTATTTATCAATTTCAGCTTTCCTTTTCTTTGAACAGCCTGACAGTGTCAGAATTGTCAGCAAAAATAAAATTGAGAGGTACCACACTATGGGGACAATCTTAAGAAAATAGTTTTGTCATGTTTGAAAAAAGTGTGAAATTTATATTTTGATAATTTTTCATTTGTGTAATTATCAAATATGAATTTTCAACGGATAAATCAGTTATTCACTGAAAAACATAAATTAATAATTATTTCCCTTTATCTCTTAATTCTATTCTGTATAGAGCTTCATTGATTTGAATATTATAGTAAAAAATAAATGATGTCAGTTGGTAATATACATGGTCTTAACTTTTTTTTTAACATATCACATGTATCGGGGGCATGCTATTTTTAAACAAGCTAAATATGTTTTACAAGATCAGCATCCGAGATAGCGACCTTCCAGCGAAACGGAAAAGTACATGAACATTGAAGTTTAACTGGTGATATTTTTCTTATTTATGAATATATTTTCTCGATTCGAAAACCATTTTAAGTGAAAATTTTATTTATATTTTTAAAATAAAAATTTAATAAGTTTAATAAGGATAATTTGATCAAAGCCAGAGACCCCCTACCAGTCCGCTATTTCTAAATCAGGATTATCGGTTTATCTGGGTTTTGCTACTTTTTAAGTTAAATGTTTTAGACAATTTTGTGTCCAGACATAAATGAACTTTTTTTGAATGATATTAACCTTTTTTAAAAATTACCCCACATAAATATCGTTTTAAAAGAGAAAGTGGAAAGGTAATTGTGCTTTTCTGAGACATCTCTTAGTTTCTATTCTTGTAATTTGAGATATTTTAATTTACAGACATTGATAGTAAGATTGTTAAGATTTTGAATTAAAACACAATATTTAGTTAGTTTAAAAGATAAAACATATATGCTCTTGAAACAAGAATAATTACGGATAGTACCTTAATATATGGATTTTGTTTTCATTTTTTAACCTGAAAGCAGAACTTTGTGTATGTAAATTTGTTGCTATTTTAAAGATTGTATCGAATGATCGAAAGTATTGTATTTCTGGTTGTTATGAATAGCATTAAAAAGTTAGATAAAACATATGTGAAGAAAAGAGAACACGTGAAGAAGTGTTCGCCTTATTGTTAAAAACAATAAAAAACTTTTTCAATGTGATTTTCTTCACCCGCTGCAGGTTTGAGCTTTTAATTAACGTTAATCAGAAAAATCAAAAATCTCTACATTGTCAATTCACTGGCTAAATTATGTTTAATTCGTATCACCACACACGATAGCGTCTACATTTATCGGTCAAACATTATGGTATAATGGGTTTGGCAAGTTTTCAGTTATTACATTTTGCACTTTTACTGCAATAAAAGAAGAATAAATAATTGATATAGACATCGTAATAATCCGAGTAGCGTAGTGGGGTTGAATGTATTTGATTTTTGAACATTCATCCAAACAACTGCACAAAATTAAATTGTCAATATTAATTCTATTTTTAAAATTCTGATTCAGTTTGCTTACATTTTTTACACCAAATTTCGGCTCATTAGTAATACAATATTTTATTTCCCTAAATTTCTATTCCATTTCAAATTGAATCACTATAAAAGCCCTTGCTCTAATTTGCTTTTTAAAAGCGATTGTTTGTTGGTAAAACGTAAATTTTCTGTAAAATAATTGTGTGATTATTGGAATTTAACTTGAGGAACTAAAATTCCCAGGTTTTTTTGAAAATATCTAAAACAAAAAGAAAAAAAGAAATAACGCCTTTTTTCCTAGAATCGAAACAGACGTCCCTACACTGACAAACCAACACCAACGAATTCTATTAACTCCTGAACCCGGTTAAAAAAAATTAATTGTTTAGGTAAGTTAAAAATTTTAGACAATAAAAGGTTTAATGATTTTAATATAAGAATTAATCGAGACTATTGGAAATTCGAGCTTAAACAATAGAGCTCTGTAACACCGCAACTTTACGGGGTCAAAGCACATTGGGGTCGCGGCCAAGATTGCGTTATTCACTTTTGGGTCCAATTTTGAACCCAAATTCTTGTTTTGACCCCAAATTTTGACTATTTTTTATTTGTCCAAATAAATTTCACAATTCATCGATACTTTAAATTCAGGTAAAAGCATTGCTTAAATATTTATCTGAATCATTTTTTAAACAATTATAGAAGATTTAAATTTGGCTCTTTCTAAGAATAGAGGTAAGATTTCCCCTTAAAAAAAGCCATGGCGGAAGCGATATTACGGAGCTAACAAAAAATCCCCTTAATTTTTAAGTTTATTTTTATTTCCGATCGAAAAAAGAACTTGAATGTCACCAGAACATTGCAATGAGTATATTTATAGTTCTTTGAAAAAATATATTAACTGCATTTTATTTCATCCCCATCACATTTTAAATGGGGCTCAATGTGGCACCAAAAGTTATCAAGTAAATGACTGACAGAAACGGGATATTTTTAGCGGCATCTTTTAATTTTAGGAATACATCCACAATTTATGTACTAGAGTACTTTGTTTATATGAATACAATTTTTGAATATTTCAAATGGTAAAATTAATGAAAACTTTTATCACTTAAGCATCAAACAAGGTATCGACCGCCATCTTGAACTTCACCTCAAATATTTCAATGTCGCAGATCGAAAATAAGTCAGTACTCAGATTTAAGCAGAACTCAGATGACACTTTTAGACCTTTGGAACCCAAAGTGCGTTGATATGTAAGCATACTTTTTACGACTAAGGTAATTTTTTTCGAATTTTACCCAAAAATGCGTTGGGGCCCCAAAAATGCGAGCAATTTAAAGCACTTTTTGGGTCGGCCCAAAATGAATTGTATCCCATAACGTAGATGTTACAGAGCTCCATAAACAACTAGTTGATCGGTTATCCGAAACAATGATGACCGACTCATAAGCAATACATGAATACGATATATCAAATAATTACAAATAAGCAAACATATTACAATCATTGCAAATCAAAGTTAATATCCATTTAAGGTATTACAACCCAAACGGGCAATATATGGAACTGAAAAAATTATATCATAGGTCAGATATATACCTTAAAGTACACCTGTATGCAAAATTGAAACAAACTTTACCGTACGGAAATCGAGTTATGGCCACTTTTATGAACTAAAGCTAGGGTGTATGAGGGCCTTTTTCAGAAATAAGTAACCTTTAAATTATCTGCAATAACATTCTAATAATTAATTTTTGGTAAGAAACAAAAAGTACTATTCAGCTAACAATCAACATATTAAACAAAATTATGGTTTCTACTCAAAATTTAAAAAAATTTCCTACTTAGGGAGCCTTATTGAAAAAATCCTTAAAATTTACCAAAATGAGTGCCTGCTTTTCAAAGTTTCCATAAATTTTTAAAAAAATATATTGGTTGATCTTGTAAAATATTCAATACATCTACCGTCTAGTTATGATTTTATTACACTTGAAAATATCAGGTACCATATTTATTACTAGATTTAGCTTTATTTAGCCAATAAATACCTATATAAATTAAATAATAAAAAATAAACACTTTTTCTACCCAAAATGGATGGAGAGATACATAAATAATGTTAAAAGAAAAAAAAGAAAGAAAAAAAAGTTGACCCATCTGAGGTTTGAACCCATGGCCCTCAATTTTAATGTATCTAGCCTTTTTGAAAACTCTTCAAAGCGGAAGTAAGGCATAAGGATGGTTATACCTTAACACAAAACAAAAATATTTGTCTCTTGACAAAAAATATAGTAAAATATTCTATAAATATTTGATTTATGTCATAAACATTGAAATAATATTGTAATTTAGCAAAAGAATAAAATATAAACTTACTTTTCACTGCTTTCTTATCGCAAACAATTTAAAGTAAAAGTATCAATTTTAACAATAAAAAGTTGAACGTGCTTCGTTTACTAAGTCGTCCTCTCGAATGGGTAAACGGAAAAAAGGATTGCCTTGATGTGTAATTTGAATATTTGACACGCCTACGTAATTCATTTCCGAATATCAAAACCGTCGTCCTCGTCCTCGTCATCACATCGCACCTTACCACAACAACACATGGACCAATATGGCCGACCATGCTCCTAACCCTCCGCCATGGGAGAAATATTTTATTTCTACAACTTCTCCGTTCAATGGAGGATTTCAAGATTTTAGATAATTTCCACTCTTTCGTTTGTAAGCTATCGTAAAGAGGGCAATTTTGGAAACAACACCGGTTAGATTTAATATGTTGGTAGATCATAGAATAGATGATTTGTTAGTAATTTTACAATTCATTATGCTCCCCTTCAAAGAATTGGGGTTATATTGCTTTGCATTTGTCTGTCGGTTCGTAGAACAAATGTTTTCCGATCAATATTGTTCATGATTTTTGATAAAGATGTCAAAGATGATGGTCACATTGCGGGTTTTTCCAAGGATTTTGGCAACATGACCCATACCCATGAAATTGGGAATTTTAGCAATGTTTTGTTAAAAATTGGGGAAAAATGCATGACTTAAATTTTGCAGTGATTAAATGAATGCCATGAATCACTGTCTGGGATAGCATCTTCAAACATTTGAGCAAAATAACAGTGAAAAACTTCAAGAAGCCCTTATTTTAAAATTTTTAGAATTTGTTATTCGATAGATTTACTTTTTTTAACTTTCAATATGGAATTTTGTCCTGTGGATTGGGAAGATTATATACTATTTTCAATTGGGAATATGATCGAATATCGGCTATAAAATCAGCAAAAAATCCCAGCATTAACCTTGCAGGTTAAAACAGTTTGCGATTAGCATTACAACCCATGGGCACTTGGCGCTGAAACTGATAACCCCCATTGATTTTGGGGTCAAGAGGGCAAAGGTCGATGTAACATTGACATTGTTGGTGAAAATGGTTTCCCATCCATAACTTGACAACCCATGGACCCTTGGTCCTCAAATTGCAAAGGTGCGTTGGCCTTGGACAGCAAATGACCCCTATTGATTTTGGGGTCAATGGGTCAAAGGTCAAGGTCACATTAACCTAGAAGGTAAAAACGGTTTCCTATCAATAACTTAACAACTCATCGGAACTTGGCCCTCAAACTGCATAGGTGAATTGGTCATGGACATTAGACCATTTTGAGTCAGGGATTCAAAGGTTAAGGTCACATTGACCTTGTATGAACATTTACCTTGTATGCCAAAACAGTTTCCTATCAATAACTCGGCAACCCATGGACCCTTGACCTTCAAACTTCACAAATGCATTGCTTTTGGTCAATAGATGACCTCAATGGATTTTTGGGGTGAAGGGTGAAAGGTGAAGATCGCATTGACCTTACAGGTAAAAACGGTTTCTGATCAATATCTAAACAACTCATGGGTACCTTCAAACTTCACAGATGCATTGGTCCTGGCCAGTAGAAAACCCCTATTGATTTATGGGTCAAAGGTCTTGGTCACATTGACCTTGTACATAAAAATGGTTTCTGACAAATAATTCATCAACCCAAGGTGCCTTGTTTGAACTAAAAATGCTATTGGTTAACACATTTCAAGGTTTAATTTAATATAACAAATTGACTGTCATTAAGGAGGGCTACATTATTCATACAATTCATGCATATATTATTTGGTAAGATTTGCGATGAACTTTGTCATGAAATTTCTACACACAGTTTTTATGGTCACAATGACCTAGTGACTAGTCATGACCAGTAGATAACCCTTATTGATATTTTGGTCAGTGCTTAAAAATTAGTCACAATAACTTGGCCACATGATTATTTTGCTGCCGCTAGTTGGCATACATGTTTTACAAACATATATTGTTTAATAAGAAAAGGAAGAGCGCTTGATATACTAAGTGCATAATGGGGAAAATATACCTTTTCGGGCTAGGGAAAACAGTCTGTATTCGGCTTAAAATCACATTTTACAAATGCAATTTTGTTTTCAACAGAAAAGGTTAATTCCTGTTATTTAAATTTTACTCATCTGTTTCTGAATACTTATGCATTAAAACTTGTAATAGCTTTTTGTATAATGTGGGAAATAAAAGTAATAGACAACATAAGTGTAAATAACGGTATTATAAAGAACGGGCTGACTTGACATAGGGCTGAGATGACCCAAGTTATTTTAGCACGAGTTGACTCTTAATCCGAAAAAAATGCCCAGGGCTGATCAGCACTGCTCTAAAAGTAAGAGTTAAAATATTTTTTTTAAACAAAATTAAAACGAAATTTACCATGCTCCTTCTTTACTTTAGAACTAAAATAGAATTACAAAATCTGTTTCCTTGAAACCACTGGCACCAATCCGTTTTGGAATCTCCTTTGTTATACAAGCAACCTATGAAAGAGCTTATATGTTTGGGCCAAAAAAACATAAGAAACAGAAAAAATGAAAGGGAAAAACAGCGCCAGTTATTACTTCTGGTGATATTTTTATGAATAAAACATTATTTCCAAAAAGTTGTTAGTTACAAATGATGTAGAAGGCTATGTCCATATGTCCTCTCAAAAGAGAGGGGTCATATTTATGTATGTATTCTATCCAGAGGATAAAAATTTGAAGTGACAGGGTATCAATTAAAGTTGGATCTTTGGTGTACATATAGCAGAACAAGATTTATTTACATCATCATTACATAACCTGAAGTAAAAAGGATATACAGATGTATATGCATGTTGTATTATATAACGTAACGTGTAGGATGAAACTAAATGGATAGTATAAGCTATCATATATACGTACAGCTAAGAATATACTATCAAGCAGTAAAGAGGGGATTACCGAAATGGGTGTACTAGGGGATCATATATATGTTCAATAGAGAACATACTATCAAACACACAGGAGGGAATCATATGGGTGTACTAGAGGATCATACAGATGTACAATAGAGAACATACTATCAAACACACAGGAGGGAATCATATGGGTGTACTAGGGGATCATATAGATGTACAATAGAGAACATACTATCAAACACACAGGAGGGAATCATATGGGTGTACTAGGGGATCATACAGATGTACAAAAGAGAATACATTATCAAATATATCACAGAGGATCAAATAGATGGACTAGGGGTCATATAGATGTACAACAGAAAACATACTATCAAGCATGCAGGAGGGGATCAATTTGGTGGACTAGGGGATCCTATCAAACACATAAGAGGCGATCAAAAGGGTCTACTGGGGGATCGTTATAGATGAACATGCAGATAATTTACTATAAAGCATCATATACCGGTATATGAACTCAAGTCCCAGAGCTTTTAATGCCTTTAGAAAATCTAAGAGGATATTGTAATCATTATGAGATGCTGCTCATTCATTAAACAATCCCTTATGAAAGAAATCATAATAGTTGTTAAAAATTTGCAGTGTGGCTACCAGAAACCGTCTAAAAATAGAAACATGTACAAAAAAGCTGCTCTGCCAAAATTATTGTGAAAGAGGTCCTATGCTTTCCTGATTTTTGGGTAGGTAGGTGCAAGACTCTTTAACAGAATTCTTTTAATATAATAAAGGATAGTGAATGTAAATGGATGTGATACGTACCGCACCAATGATTACAATGGCGTACCTGACGATATGCACGCACGTATTTAATAAATAGAGTTTTAAAAAAAATTAAATTTAAAAAAATGACGTGAAAAAAATGATGTAGATCGATCTATATTTGCGTAGCTGCTTATTGATTCCATAGATATGCTAACGATGTAACCTTTGTCAAATATATGTTCATACAATCATAGAAGAGTAAAGCACATACATGTAAGAAAAAAGAAAACGGGGAGAAATTTTAGCGAGAAATTTTCTATTGTGTTTTTTATTTCTAATACAAAAAATCAGTTATTAAGTAGGTTATGTTTGAATTAACAAAAATTCAATTTCTACAACCCTATGCGGATTTTATTAAGGATAATCGTCTTTAAAACCTAAAAAAATGTTTTTATGCTTATAAACCTCATTGAACTTTACGTTTGTCTGGAACCTTTGTTGTACAAAGGAATACGTGTCAGCCTTTTCATATTTTATCCTGTAGTTGTTTGTCAATGTATTAGTCTGTCACATTCATTTCATTGGCGATGCCGGTGAGCGGCGTCGTCTCTTATGGAATGCTTTTTATTTTGGCCTATGGAAGGAGCTGTTATTATAAGCAGTTGATGTCATGTTGTGTTAATTAGTTTTATTTTGATTCGTGAAAATCAAGTAAACAAATACGTTGTTATATTTGTATTTAATAACTTTATGTAAAAAACATGTGAATTGTGATATTATTTTAACGAAATCGCAGGCTCAGATTAACAGCTTGTCCCTTAGCTTTATTGGCAATACTAAAACCCGGATTTCGAATATCGTTGTGGTCTACATTGATGCCGTATTATATATATTTTCAAAACTTTCCTACAAGGAGAACGTTCACTTGCAAATGAGTGTTATGATAAGAATGGAACTGTTTTTAAACGATTATCCTATTGATTTTATCCATATTACGTTAATCTATTGCACAGAATGATTATTTTTACAAAGTGTACCAGTATCCGGATGTTGAAAGCTATCCGATTTTCTGCAATTACTGCAGTCACTGACTCACTTCCATCTAACTTTTTATGAATACTTACTATCATTACTATACATGGCTTAATAAAACTGAGCCTGCAACATTTCATAATTTTGCTGTTTAGGGTGTTCTTTTGGGTTTCAGGTTGTCTTTATTTTAAGGGGAAGTAATTTCATGTTTTTTACTAAAATTATTTGTACTTTTCTGTCTAACTTAGGTAGAACTTACTATTTTTGTTGTATAAAATTTACCAGTTGTAAGGTCAAAAGCATAGAGACCCTGAGGAGTAAATATTGATATATTTTTAATTTTACTGGCTTATAGACTGGATTTTTCTAGTTTATTCAGTTAGAACATACCTACAGGTATTCTGCTACAGGAGTCTTCTAATCACTATGTGAAACTAATTATAATGTGTTTGTATATAAATTGTTTATAAAATAGCCTTTGGTAAAAAAATGTAGAAAATTAAAGCTATGCATACAGGTACTCATGTCCATATATTAAGGCATTAATTTTTACTGCGTAATATATAACTAAAATATATCGGATTAATTTTAAAGAGTAAAATCGAGGAAAAATTGTCAAAAAAAAATTATTCTTTAATATTGACATAATACACTTCTAAAATTATCAATTTTTTATGTACCTAAGTGATCGCGTATCAATGAATTTTAAGGTGTGGTTTTGATGCTATATAGATTATTGTTACACTAAAACAGTTTATCTGTTGTGTTCGTTTTATTGTCATACAGAGCGTTTTAAAAGCGATATTTTCCTTGTTCCTTGATTATATTTCATGTTTAGGTATGTTGAAATAAAGAAAAAATGAAACAAAAAAAAAAGAGATGTCTGGCTATGTTTTGTTTTTCTAATGGCAAATACGTTTTAAAACAATATTTTCCTTGATGATATCTCATGTCATCCTCGGTAACCCAGGTGTTTTACAGTATACATGTAGTATATTCGGAATGTGTACCGTGGTTTTCGACGATGACCTCATGTCTAGGTATATTGAAAAAAAGGTTAACAATCTTGATTACAATAGAGGTATCTGGCTATATTTTGTTTTCCTAATGATAAATAACTTTTTTTAGAAATTATTTAATAAAAGCAAGTCTTCACGTCAGACTTCATGCAAATAGGACACTTTGGTCAAAGGGGATGTAATTGGCATATACTCAAAATAAGCCAAGGTATACGGTGTTCCGTTTGGACACGTTTGGACAATCGTGACATTTTATTTATTCTGTACCCGCGATGCACGATGGTACGATGGTGAAAACGCGATGGCACGATGGTACGATGGTGAAAACACGATGGTACGATGGTGAAATCACGATGGTACGATGATGAAATCGCGATGGCGCGATAGTACGATGATGAAAACACGATGTTACATCGCGTTTTCACCATCGTACCATCGTGATTTCACCATCGTACCATCGTGTTTTCACCATCGTACCATCGCACCATCGCGCTATCGTGTTTTCACCATCGTGCCATCGCGCTTTCACCATCGTGCCATCGCGATTTCACCATCGTACCATCGCGATTTCACCATCGTACCATCGCGATTTCACCATCGTACCATCGCGTTTTCACCATCGTACCATCGTGTTTTCACCATCGTACCATCGTGCCATCGCGTTTTCTGTATTCTGTACCCGCGATGCACGATGGTACGATGGTGAAAACGCGATGGTACGATGGTGAAATCACGATGGTACGATGGTGAAATCGCGATGGTACGATGGTGAAAGCGCGATGGTACGACAGTGAAAACGCGATGGTGAAATTGCGATGGCACGATGGCGAAGGTGGAAATGCGATGGAACGATGGTGAAAGCGCGATGGCACGATGGTGAAAACGCGATGGCACGATGGTGAAAACACGATGGCGCGATGGTGCGATGGTACGATGGTGAAAACGCGATGGTACGATGGTGAAATCACGATGGTACGATGGTGAAAACGCGATGTAACATCGCGTTTTCACCATCGTACTATCGCGCCATCGCGATTTCACCATCGTACCATCGTGATTTCACCATCGTACCATCGTGTTTTCACCATCGTACCATCGTGCCATCGCGTTTTCACCATCGTACCATCGTGCATCGCGGGTACAGAATAAATAAAATGTCACGATTGTCCAAACGTGTCCAAACGGAACACCGTAAAGGTACGCCCCTGACCAACATGCTGTTTGAGCATATATCAGCAGGCAGGGCAATATACACCCAAATGAAAATTTGTTGGACTAATCTAGTCAATTTGATTAATTCATATTGCTTTATTAGAGGTCTACAAGGCAATGATACACATGTTTACTTATACATCAATCTACATAAGGCATTATGACCCCAAGTTTGATGTCAGGGTCATTGTTAATGTAATTAATGTAACTTTTGAAGAAATCTACAAATTGATGCTATATGCAATATAAAAGTTCTAGGCTTAAGCATTTAGCCAAAGTTTCACACAATAAGACTTATGAGTGTTTTCCAATATAATTTCAATAAAGATGTTTTTCATTTATATGGAATTATCTGCCTAATAAAATAACACAGTCCATTGTGGTGACTGTCTCCCTTTTGTCAATGTATGCTGATTATTCTTCTACCTGCATCACATAATGTGACCCACAATTATCAAGTCACTAAATGATCACTCAATAATAAGAAACTTTATATTTATCATATTTGTTTTAAATCTTATATAATTAAAATCACCTGAGAAATCATTAATCTCTGTGGCCAACATAAATGTCTAAACATAAGTAGTAACTTTCAATCTATCAAAAGATTGAATTGATTTGAAATTGAATTGTCAGGATATCTGTATACAAATGTATATTTTTAAGCAGATTTGGTATTTAAATTGTCCTTAATTTTAGTCATTACCAATTCTTTGTCAATGACATTATTATAGTCAATCTTTTTAAATATATAGGTATTTTGTCTCAACTTGACAGTGAAACAATTAGCATAAGGCCACTTAAATGGTGACCCAAACTAGATAAAAAGCTCAGCATTAAAATACTCTGGAAATTGAGAGAGACAAATATTAAATCAAAGGGCTGCAGCTCTATGGTATTTTCTGATCTTTGCAATCTAAAGCATACTGACTATCTGTATGTACTTTCCTGTATAAGTTTATTTTTATATACTATATTACATCTTACGCAGCGACAGCGTTTTGATTTGCTTCTATAACAGTTTGAGATTTACATATGGAATTTTGCATGAAAAAAATAGAATTACCTCAACTAGGATTTGAACCATATGCCTCTCACACCCTCAACGAGACCGCTTACCTCTGCACTATACATATGAACCTTGAATAAAAACGAATACATTATGTAATTCTAAATTGAGAATTTCCATTTCGTGTTTGTAATCCTTATTAATTCCGAGGTATTTTGTTCACGATAAACGTGTTGTTTAACACTGATGAAAATAATTTATCGAAAATCTTCTCGCCAAAACAGTCCGACATGTATATATTCCACTACTCGACAGTCAGATTTATTTGTGTACTACGCTCTGGAGTATTCGGTAATCGGCATAGCTAAAAATAGCATTTCATTGATTAAAATGATATTCATGATAATCCGAAGCTTTACGGAAATAGCCGAACATTTTTCATTGGGTAAAAAAGATATTCATCCGCGAAATTTGTGATTGTAACCTCATATTTCTATTGACTAATCTAAACTTTTAATGCACTGTAATTCGTTAAATGCCTACATTTAAAATTATTCTTTCTTTTAAATTGCTGGTTTTTAAGCAGTTTTGAGTGAGAACTACTTTGCGTTGTTAGGACTGTTAGGAAATTTTGTGTTAGACCGTGGATGTAAGCTATGTATTTACTGATCTTACGATCAGAAAATACAAAAAGGACTAAGACTATGCATAGAAACATAATAAAACAAGAATTTCAGGCAGTTTACAGGCAGTTTACAGGCTTGCATTTCTGCATCAAACATTTCACTACTCCCTCTCCCCAAATTTTACAGTAATACAAGAATTTATACATGACTTGCCTTTGCTTATAAACAAATAAACCCACTTCCTGGTTTACAAAGTTGAAAAATCTAATACAGTGAACTTAACAGTTCCGGGTCAGTAACGAAATTACCGAAGAGTGACTTTTTTGAAACGAAAGTTGAGAGAAACTAAACTGCATAAATTGTGCAACAAATACTTCATACTGTGATATAATTCAACAATTCTAATAATTTGGTAAACTTTTTTTTCAGTGTCTATATCTGCTTGCTGTATATTTGTCAGTTTCGGGTCGCACGTGCCATTTCCGGGTCACGTGACAAATGTTTATATTTGTCTTCGGGGAGCATCTCAAGCGATGTAATATTCAACAAAACAGCTGTCATAATAACAACACTTTTATTGAGCATTTTTTTTTGTTCAATATAAAAAATAATATGTAAATAAAAGTACTAGAATATATCACTGGCAATGAAAGAACAAAAATCACCTGCAATTACTTATTGCATATAAAAATACAAAATATTGCATACAAAAACATGGACTGTAAGACATGTAATAAAACCATGAGTGGAAAAATGAAAGAACAAAAATCACCTGCAATTACTTATTGCACATTAAAACATAAAATATTGCATATAAAAGCATGAAAAGAAAAAATAGACTGTAAGACATGTATTAAACCATGAGTGGAAAAAATGAAAAATCACAGTAAAAACAACTGATACTGCTGGTAAACTTCTGTCCTTTTTATGTTTGGGGTCCGCCTGGGCTCCTTGCCATTGGTTCTTGTTGCTGGGTCATATTGGGGTTGTGTTCATTGAACGCCGCCTTTCCTTGTTGATCTTGTTTATCATATTCTATCCTTTCAATTGATTATGAAGGTTATATATATTGTGATTTTGTCTGAAGATTTTGTGATTCAAGTACTGTCTAGTTTCAAGATTTAAATTTTGATGGTACCTATAATTATAACTCATGAATAATCTTTCCCGCTTAAAAAAAACCTTGTACTATATTCTTTACACTTGGTAGTAGATGACATAATGAGTTAATTGATACAACTATAACAGTGTTCTTACATGTATAAATATATATTAAATACAACTGTTGTAATAATTTATTTTATGATACTTAATTTAAGCAAATTACAATTGATAGCACACGAAAGATTAAAATGCAAATTAAAGACTGAAGATAATTAAATAAAATATTACTCATTAGTCAGATGGGCATAAAACAATATTTAAAAGCTTAGTTATTATATTTCACCAACATCATGGAGAACTCCATATTTTTCTATTCAAAAAAATCTAGAGACAATTTTCTATCAGGGACACACAACAACAGACTAGGACTACTGTAGTAGTACAGTATGTTATAACAACAACAACTTTTATATTGTAATGGTGAAATACAAACAAATAGACCATCCTCATGAATAAAGCATGTAAGCAATGATTATAAGAATATTCACAATGGAGACCACCCCACACTTAAGAACACTTAAGTTCAGGACCAATGTTGGTCTTAATTGAAGTTGTTTACTGTAATAAATACCAGTTCTAATGCAATCTTATAAATCATTACTCAGATAGGAAAACTATTATACACATTATAGCCATATAGATTTGTTCAATTAATGTAACCATACAATTAAAAAAAATTAACACAACCCTATTCATGTAGCCTTATACTTCATATATGTATACATTTTCACAAATTAAATCCAAAAATGGTGATTGTATTGGTTAAAATTTAAGAGTGAAAAGATAAAGTACTGAGTTATCAGTTAAGCTTAATATAATTTTACTAAAGATATATTAGGACACTATAATATAACCAATTTAAAACACAGAAAACAAATGTTTATATTCATAATTATGTATATTAAATTAATCATTAACATCCCCAATGATGAAAATAATATTTGAAATTAGATCTGTAAAAAAAGGAACATTTAATGGTTAAAATTTTGCATGCAACATCATATTTCATCAACCACTAATGATTTTTGCTTTTTAAAATTCTTTGTTAAAGTGTTGCATTTCAAATCTATCTTTGAAAGAGCTGTAACATTAGATACCCAATGCAGATACACCTCCTTTAAGAAGAGTTTATATGATGGGTGACTGGGTTCAAGCCCTCTTTGTTGCAATTTTAGAAAAAAAAATGTACATTAATTTTTTATACGTTTTGTTTGGTCAAATTATCTTATCTTTTACTGCTGAAAAGACATGTGTTGTTGTTGTTCAATATACCATTAACTAATACAAAAATTCATCTTAAATCATCAATATTTAAAATAAAAGAAGGTGGTAAACTTTTGTTATTTTTGTGTATGTGTCAGGAATAATATTGATAAAGTTTATTTAAATGTAAAGTTTAAGATGATGTTTTGAAACATTGTCAATTATACATCTAATGCCTTGATGCAAGTTTGAGGGATCTTAGTTGCAAGTCACTATCCAAGGCCCATTACATGTATTCCTATTTGGGTTTTGTTTGAATAACTTTGTCATGTTCATTATTTATACTTTGGTAAAAATATATTAATTTTTACTTTGACTTCTTCTATTTCTTTTTTTTCTATGACCAACAATGGCTTGAAACGTTCTTCCAACAACAAATTGCTAGTGCATGCATTATTCTAGTTACAGAATATATTTTTCCTAATTTGATCCTTCATGTTTTTCTGGGGACGGAGTATCTGGGGACATGTTGAATTCAGTGCTCCTCTTTAGAGTAAAGGGACTCCAATGAGTTTGAAAATGGAAATAATTTTTCAGTATTATTGTTCAATAAGATCACGCGAATATAAAGTGATTTACAGTAAACAAAAATCAACAACATGCAATTACAACAAAATTGCAGAATATTAAGCCGCAGAAATAAGTACTTATACGGTACACTTCATGATCATATCTAAAATTTGAATTCATTTACTAGTAATAAGGTCATTGCATTTTTTAATGTCCCTGACTCATATTAACAATGCTTCTATGTCAGCTTAAACTTTATCCTCCAAATATTTTTTATGCATCAACGAGAGTTGAAATGGTAAGATTTCCTTTCTCCTAATAGGCCTTCATTTAAAAGTAGAGCTTGTTAAGGCAAAAATCAAAAGGCAGTGACTTTACAAATTTCGTGTACAATCAGTTTGGTAACAACTGAAGATACATTACTAAAGCTCTATATTGATTGAATACCTATAAATTTCTTACCACAAAAGTACATTGTTCTGTACCTTGTTATGTGATACTTATTTAAATCTTCAGTTGCAGTTTTAAAAGTCAAATCATCAATGCCATCATTTGTTTATTTAAAACAATTCTTATACTTTCAAAAACACTATTACAACTCGTCTATAAATTCTGAAAGATGGTGAGATGGAAAGATGGTAATTTGAAAAGTTGCGATGTGTCAATTCGGTACTTCTGACAAAAGTTTTCAAAACCATCACTATCTAGCTGGAACTCGCGTAACCATAAAGCTCGCTTTTGGAGGCGGCCCTTAGACCAAGTTTTAAAATTTAATTTTCAGAATGAGGATAGGGTCTAGCGAGCATTTTTGGTGAATAATAGCGAGCTCGAATATCTGGCCCGAAGGACCTGCTCGCAAAGCGAGCTTTAAGGTAATGCGAGTACCTGCTAGTGATGGTTTTGAAAACATTCGTCCAAAGTATCGAATTGTCACATCGCCACTTTTCGAATTTAAAATAACGATAACAGCCGAGGTATTCTGACTGAAAACGGAAGCGTAGAGACTGGTGTCCTGCACACTTATATGGGAACTATAATACGACAGTGAACCAGAATAAACGGAAGCAGTGTATAAAATACCAAATCACATTTTAAAACGGAAAATGTAAAATAAAATTTAACGATTATTTTATCAATCGCAACTACTCGGCCCTTTCCGTCAGTCTTCGGATTAGGACCTTGAACACAATAGTATGAATACACAGAACAGATGCGGTATTCCGGTCTAACCTCCGCTAAGAAACTAAACATGTAAACAAAGAGTAATTTAATGCTGGGAGTTGTTGATTTAGTTTATTTCCAATATATGTAGTTAAAGTCCACCTAAAATAAGTGAATTTATAAATACAAAAGCAAACAATACATTATTTATATATTTACTAATATTGCTGTAGAAACCGAAAGTACAAAAAAGACCAACCTGTTGACATTTACTAGTAGTCGGATTTGTTTAAAATTGAATATCAGTGGGCATATTTAAATTCCAAATTGTTGTGAGGCATATTTTCAAGCAGAAGAGTACCGGATCTGACATAAGATGTCTAATTAATACATTCGTTTTACCTTATCTCTGTTACTGTTTACATATTGTTATATTGTTTCCGAGGTTATTATAGATAATAGCCGAGGCAGTTCCGAATGTTATTTTATACTATTTCACGGTAAAAGAAAATCGAGCTTGCTTTGAGGCTCTGCCTTTTTCATATTATATAAACAAGAGAGCAATTACTCTTGTCAAGCGTCGTGATGGATTTTACACTTTTTTATTGTCCCTCATATATAGATTTAATATTTAATAGAGAGAAAAAGAATATCTAAAGAAAGTACAATACAGCAAAATTTAAATGGTTGCAGGCTTGATTAAACCTGTTTATGGACAGTACTGGCAATCGCAAATAACTGCAACCGAGTCTGCAATTTTAATGTAATTTTGTTGATTTAATGCTTCCGAGAGATCACCCATTTTCCAGATTTGTTTTCTCTGACCATAACACGGGAGTCCTTCCTTTGCATCCTCCAAACTTCACAAGTACATATATTTTGATGCGATCTACCAGTTTGAGAGGTTACAGGGTAAAATTGTTAATGTCACCCGATGTAGATACGGTTTTCATTAGGATGTAGCTCTTGTTTTAAAATAAAACCTTAAACGATTATTACACTGTGTTCCCTTAACCTTTTCCCTCATATAAGCGTGTTTCGACGGCTTTTTGCCCCCCCCCCCTTTTGAGGCCTCAAATAGTAAAACAAATGCCCTATTTAGACCCCAAACACTGGTTTTCGATTGAGCAATGTTGCATTCTTGCATTTACTTACAAGCACATTTTCTCTATACTACATATGGATCTGTCCTGGCCTCAACGAGTATAGGTTTGAAAAATCAAGTGTCACCTCAGGCATTGGTTTGGCTACTAGATGGTTTGGGTTCAGACGTCTCATCTGGCAGATTGAAATTGGATTCAGTATTCTACAGTGCAGGAGATATGGAGAAAACTGAACTAGTTCTGAGACAAACCGAAAGTCAGTATTACTCTTATCCTGATGTCCCGATTTGTGTCTGCTGGTATTCAAAGCCTAGACCACAAATAACAGCAGAATTTGCGAGGGTATGTAATGAAGGCATAGCATACTGTGTCAGATTTTTAAAACAAGAGATCAACTGTGTTCCTTATGAACTACAATACGAAATGGTCAGATCTTCACAAGGTGAAATGAAACACAGAGATCAAGATGTAGATTTTTGGATGGACTGGGCTATAGTTGAATCTCTACCTTTCCTCTACTTCTTGCAATATAAAGTCTACCGGTATCTTCAAAGGTATCAGGATCAACAACAAGCACTAAGTAAACTTTCAAACATTATAAAAACAGATAAAAACTTAAGACATCGAGAAACAGCTCTTAACATTTTAGGGCAATGTATTGAACAGGAAAACAGACATTAACAGGCATTAAAATGTTACCTGCTTTCACTGCAGCAAAGAACAAGAAACAATGTGGCAAACATTCATACATGCCGCCTTCTGTCTAGTTTACTAGTTTGCAAAATGACAAAAAATCCCACAAACATTGCAGCATGAAATGTTTAATCTTAATGCTATATTTGAGAGATAGGGTTTATATGACTGAAAGTGCTGGCTGATGAATGAATTTAATCAGATTGAGATTAATATGATTTAGCATGCTAGCTTTTGTAAGAATATCACCAGAATGAGATCTATATGACAGGGCGTGCTGGCTGATGAAACAATTTAATCAGATTTAAATCTTTATGACTGGAGGTGCTTGTTGAAATGTATAATGATAACAGATTAATATTTATGATGGTTAGGATTTATGATATTGTAAATTTCTAACATTGGTTTTTAAAACAATACAAATAAGAAATCATTGAACATTTAATTAAACTATTTTGAGTTTTCATTTTTAGTGATTATTAAATTCTAATTTTTATATCATTTAAAAATAATTTTCTAACTTAACTCATTACTTCATGAACATTTTGTGAAAAAATGGCTGTTTGCATGGAAAAGTCTCACGTTACAAGTTCAAATTGCTATAGGACTATAAAAACTGCTTCAATACAAATCAAACGTGACACAAATGTTGACTGGACCATTGCCTTTGTAACAACATGCTCAGTCTTAAATTTGCTGTTACCATGACAACGAGGGGACATCTCAAAATTGCCAAATATCACTATTTTGCGGTGATTTTTTTCCAAAGTGGTGCAACTTCTTAATGGATGGAGATATAGTAAAAGACTTTTCAAAGGTGGTTACACGTTACTTATGTATCTTTTGGATAGAGACGGCACCGAAAAAATGGTCACTTTTTTAAACAACATTTCTCAAACAAAAACAAGTGTTGGGCGCCTAAATAACGCATTTTTTTCACCATTTGAAACAACAAAGGGGGTGAAAAGGGCGTTAAAAAGGCGTGTTTATATTGTAATGGGTTAATACAAGAATAATTATCTAGATCGGTATTGTATTGCGGAATATGTCTTAACATGTTTCCTATTGTTTTTTTTTACATATAATACCAATTTTATTGCATCAAATGATTTAAATGTTATTATATGTATTCTGGTTTTTGGTGCATGGGCTAGTGGCTTTATTTTTCTCAATTGTTTCGAACTGGAATGTACAAATAATAGAATTCTTATTGCATTAGATGATTGTAATGTTATTATTCGTATTCTGTTTTTTTGTGCATGGGCTAGCTTTATTGTCGATCGAGATTGAATGAGGTCCATTTTTGGTACTGCTTCTCTATCAAGAAGATATGGAGAAATACCAGCACGTTTAAATCCAGACTGGTGATTTTCAGATGTTAATACTTGAAGATGTTCCGTACAAGCAAGAAAACAAATGTTGTATCTTGTGATAGATGCAGCAGTTTCACGCATTAATTTGTGACACGCATTTTTGTACATGCGTTGAAATGGACCATCTAAAGCTAAGTCGAAAGGTTGAATTATATGACTTGCATGGGCTAGGAGTATGAAAAATACAATATTATCTTGTTTTTCCCCAGTCAACTAGTCCTACAGATAACTGTGATCGATGTTCATCTAAGATCAAAAGAACTTTTTCCGCATTGCAGCCAGGAATGTACTTTACAAAGTGTTTCTACAAGAAATCCTTGAAAATAGTGTCATTCGACCAACCAGTCTCACTTATAGTGCCTGTAAGACCAGGGGCAGAACTATTAAGAAGCTCCAGCATAACTTTCTTATCAGGGAAGACAAAGTATGGTGGCAAATCATGACCACTTGCACTTCCACGACTATTAATTGTGCTTGTCTTTCCTATTCCTGATATCACTGCAGGAGGAGGATGGTCAGATCTTGCAAAAACAGAGGGAGGTGTATGGTCACATGTAAGGCCCTTTTCATCAACTTTGAGAATAAGATGAGGCTTATCAAGAAGGTTATGTTTCTTTACACAAATTTTCAAGATGATAAAAATAATCCATGACAATGTACTCCTTAGTCATTTTGGCACGGGCGTATTCTAAAGATCTAGGATTCAACATCTTCATTTCAGGCTACCTACTTCTGAAACCCTCCAACCAATGAAATGATAAGGCCTGAGACTAGTACCTTTTGCCTTGGACAAAAGCATATTCGGTTGCAATATAAATACATTCCTGGCATGTGTAAAGATACCCATAATCAGCCATAGTCTGAAAATGTTTTACTAGACTTTTTTTCCAACTCAACTCTTTTATTTCATAATCAAAGGCCTCCGGGCCAAAATATATATCAAACAATAAAATAGCATTTGAATCAGGTTATGTCAATATGATATAAGTATTTATGACATTAATTTAAACATAATAGCAGTATCTATTTATTTCAATATAATAATATTACATATATCGTTATACCAATAGTCTTCGAATTTGGCTCAGATGTAAACATAAACCGTATGGTGATAACAGAAGAAATAATATTCGTATATTTTTGACAGACGATGATAAAATAAAACGTTTCCAAAAAGTGATGACTGACTGCCTTGATTTCCTGCTAAGTATTCAACATAGTTAATATGTTCAGTACTTTTAAAGTAGGTCTTGTAATTCTAAATAATTTCTGAATCGGAGGTAAGGACAAATGACCATAAGCCTCAATGTCCAAGATCAATGATCTCAGAGATTTCTTCTCCTTGCCACACCTTGCCAGGTGATCGAACAAGCGATCCTTAGATTACAAATTAAAAAATAACAACATAACACTACTAATTAAAAGTGATGAAGCAATTTATTCTATAATAGATAAGACATACTTTTAAAAAGTATGTAACATGATGAACATATCATAATTATGCAACAATTATTTTTGTAACATCATTTTAAGTTTTTCTGCTTGTTAATTTCGATAAAAGGATTTCGTCACCGCCTTGGCATTGGTGATTGTGTTCTTAGGGATTCGGTAAACTGCTACTTGATGTCATCTTTAATGTTCATTGTTTTATTTCAGAACCAGTTGCATGGGTGATAGGTGAGACTCCACAAAGAGAGGGAACTTTCATGATTCTACATGCTTTACAACAATCTAAAGTAAACAAAAAAGGTACATATAGGACAATAAGTTACAACTGGGCAATGTTTGATGTTCTAACTCGTGTAATTATATTGAAAAAATTGTTGAATGAGTTATTGTCTACATTTGTGCTTTAGAATGTGTACAGATTTGAATTAATTTCAAATGAGATAAAGCGTTGTTTATTCATTGTTATTCAGTACATGTCATTAATAAGTATACATGTGCATAAACTATTGTACATTAGATTGGGCATTTAAAAACTTTTTTGTTTATTCTGAAACGAGATGTCGCGCAATGGAAGGGGCATAATTCAAACTTTTATCTAATTCTTGTTTAGAATTAACATTGTATATTAAAGGTAAATGTTATTATTGTAAACCTGTATGGAGTCAATTGTTTATTTTTTTTTATAATTTCAGGTCAATATAATTTTCCACGGTTGCGCGAAAGTGAATTAGAGGAAAATTATTTTCCATTTGTCGAATATCGTATCCTATTACATAGTTTTGTGCACGAAGTTGTCGTGCTAATGTAATGTGTAGTATTGGTCATTCAGCTTTGGACGATCGACTAGGCAATATCAGCTTAAAAAAATAAAAAAATGGCAAGAAATGTGTTTTGCATAATCAATTTCAACCATCTAGATGTGATATATTTTGTAAAATGATTTTATTATCTGAATTAAAGATTATTGTCTATGAATGTGTTAAAATGAATATTATGTTTTGATGCATTTATAATAGTAGCTATGAATTATTACATGAATTATTAAATGTAATGATTGAAATGTGAATGTATTACACACTACACAGTGCTCCATACATATAATACATTCTCAAATACTTTTTAGCTCGACTATTCGATAAGAATAAGTAGAGCTATTGTAGTTACCCGAGCGTCGGCGTCGGTGTCGGCGTCCGCCTCTGCGTCGGTGTAACCACTTATGTTAAAGTTTTTGTAATAGTTTTAATATTTTCAAAGTCCATTGACATATGGCTTTGAAACTTTGCACACTTATTCACCACCATGACCCTAACATGTGGACAGGAGGAGGTAACTCTATCAAGCATTTTGACAGAATTATGCCCCTTTTTCGACTTAGAATTTACGTTAAAGTTTTTGTAATACCTCAAGTATTTTCAACATTCATTGACATAAGGCTTTGAAACATGTTGAAATTTTATACTTTTCTTTGAGAGCATAATAAGACTCTCTCCAAGGCATATAACTGTAATATGGATTTAAAAAAAATGCCTTTTTCTTTACTTAGAAAATTTGACCTTTTAATCAAGGCTTTTTTTACTATCAAGCACTAAGAATAGTCGAGCGTTGCTGTCCTACTGACAGCTCTTGTATATTGTTTGTTGTTAATTGTAAGGATATAGTATGAGTTAAGAGGAAGTTACGTGTTCCTAGATATTTTTTATCACAGAATTCCTTCAAGAGTTAAAGCAAAAATAAATAAAAATAAAAATAAAAGATAAAGTCTTAACTGAATACTTGAGATCATTATTTATTGTAAAGAACAATACTATTTTGTATGGTTGAATATCGGTTTTCATATTGTTCAAATATATTTATGATAAATATCTATTTTGAAAGTTTACATTAAAAATTTGTAAACGGTAACATTGCAGCCTCCAAGTCTGTGTTTGTGAATTGCTACCTAACATCAGTCCTCTACTCATTTGGAGGAAATTCCTTGCTAAACCAGTTGGATTTAGAAGATCAAAATAATATTATTAAAACAATTGTTCTGTAATCGAACTACTACTTAGATGATATTTGTACGAAAGGCCGGTGGTGATATTTAAATTTCATGAATTCCCGATTTCAGCTGCACGAATTTACGATTACTAATTCATGAATGCAATTTCACGATTTCAACCGATATATGTTGTTTCAGTCGTGTTAAATAATGTTAGAATGTAGTTAATATGAGTGCAATATATCTTTATATGCTTATTAACTGTGATAAATTATGTAAAGAAATGAAATATTGATTGACTCGAATTCCTATCATAGACACAAAATGAGGAAAAAAACTTTAGTAGTTAAGAAATGGAAATGTCACTGACCCGCTATTTATCGCGCTTTGAATGCTAATTGATTTTAATATTGAAATACCGTGGGAAGGTTGTATAATATTTATGTTTTGTATTTGCGTAGCTAAAACCCTGAAAGTTGAAATGAACTATTGATTGACTTGAATTCCTATGATAGACACAAATAATGAAAATTAAAGTAGTTGATAGTCACCAACCTGTTCTCATTCGCACTGGACCTCTGTTGGTTGTAATCCTGAATCTTGTGCAATGTGCAATATTAATGCTTTGTTTCTTTTTATTTGTCAAACAAGCCCTGAAACAGTGTTGCCCAGATGTATTCAATTTTATTCAACATGTATTCAGCTACGAATTTCACTATATTTTTTCGTAAAATTGGGAAAAAATCACAAAGGGTCCCCCCTTTTTTTTTTCACCCAACCTTTTTGGGGAAAAAAAGTTTTCCTTTTTTATTTATTTTTTTAAAAAAAAATATTAAAAAATTGTTTTCCAAAAAAAAACTGCGTTCCCTTTCCCTTTTAAAAAAAAACTTCTTTTTTTTCCCTTTTAAATATTTTTCCACTTGAAAAGCCTTTTCCTTTTAACAAAAAAGAAAAAATTTCAAAATTTAAATAAACATTTTTCTAACATTGGGGGATTTTTGGGAAAAAATTTTTAGTGTTTTTTGGGTTTGATTTTTATCCAAAATTTTTAAAAAACATTTTTAAAAATATTTAAATTTTAGTTTGGGCAAATTGGGGTTTAAAGGGAAAAAAAGAATTTGGGGGCCCAAATTTCAAATTTGTTTTGGGGGGTTTCAATGGTAAAAAGGGTTTTTTCCAAATTTTCCTTTTTTAAATTTGATAGTCAAAAGTTTAAAATTCTTTTAATGAATTTATTGTCTCAATTGAAGAGTACGGTTTATAATTTAGCCAGAGGGGGCTTTTTCCACCGTAAAAGTTTTCAAAAAGTTTCCCCCTTTTTGAAACCTTTTTTTGTGCCAGGGGTTTATGTAAAACCTAAAACAAAAAAAAAAAATCAAAAAAAAATTTTTAAAAAACAAAATTTTTTTAAATTTTTTTAAATCATTGTTTTTAAACATGGTTTTTTTTAAAGAAAAAATAAAAGAGGGATTTTAAGGCAAGGTGATGCTTTTTTTGGTTTTAAAAAATTTTTTTTCCCCTAAAATTTTAAAAAATTATTCCCCGTTTTTTATTAAATTTTACAAAAAAAATTTTTTACCCAAAACCGCCCCGGGGACTGTACAAAAAACCCTGCAGGAAAAAATTGGAATTTTCCTTTTTTTAAAAAAAAAATCATGTCCAAAAAAAAATGGAAAAACAAATTTTATTTCAGGGGGGAAGGCAAACAGTTAAAAAATAATTTTTAAGCTTTAAAAAAAAAAAGGGGGAAAAATTTGGGGGTTTTTTTTTACTTTTCCCAACCCGCAAATTTTCCAAGGAAAGGGGAAGGGGCCGGGGCAATTTTTATGGGGGCGTTTGCCACATTGTTTTTTGGGGCCTTTTTTTTGCAGAGGAAAAAAGGTAAAAATTTAAGTTTCCTTTTTTGGGCTGTTTTCTTTTTCCCCCCGGGAATTGGTTTTTCCCAAAAATTTTGAAAAACTTGGTTTTTCCCCTTTTTGTTGCAATTTTTTTTATCCCTTTTTTAGGTTTTTTAAAAAATTTTTTAGTGCATGTTGGGGTTTTTTTGATAAAACTTTTAAGACCCCCCTGTAGATCTTTTAAATTTAAGGGGAAATGAAAGAAAGGAGGGAAATTTTAATACAAACCCCAAGGCCATCCCCCAAAAATTTTTTCTTTTTTCTTCCCCTTTTTTAACAAAAAAAAAATTGGGGCATCTTGTTTTTGAAACTGAAAAATTTATAAAATTTTAAGCTCGGGGAACCAAAAAGGGTTGGGCCCCCTGGGTGGGTGAATAGACCCCCAAAACTTGTCATTTGTTTTTAAAAACAGCCAAAATTTTCTTTTGCCCTACTTTTTTAAAAAACCCAAATGTTGGGGGTTTCCTTTAAAAAACCCCTAATAGCAAATGAAAAAATAAAGGAAAAAAAAGGACAAAAAAGTTTGTATTGTCTTTTTAGTGGTTTTTTAGAAATTTGTTCAGTTCCTTTTCCCTTAAACTTCCCTTTTACCCGGTTAAAAAAGGGTTTAAAGGCCCAATTTTTAGTTTTAACCGGGTGAGGGCAATTTTTTGAATTTCCAAAAAACCCACTTTAAAAACCCATAAAAAAAATTTCTTTGGGTGAAAAATTTGGGGTTTTCCAAAAAATTAATTTTTTTCTTTCTTTTAGGGGCCCGAGGGGGGAAAAAATTTTTCCCTTAAAGTTGGGTTTTAAAAAAAAAAAGGGGGCGAGGGAAAATTGTATTTATTCTTTTTTTAATTTTTTTCCCCCCTTTTTCCGGTAGGTTTAAAAGTGTTTTACAGGGTTGCCTTTTCCCAAAGTTCTGGTTTTCTTTTTCAGTAAGGGCTTTTTAACAGTTTTCCCCTATGGGTTTTCCCCTTCTTGACGTGCCAAAAATTGACCGTAAAAAAATTTTAGCAAAAACAAAGATGGGTTTAATCAAATTCCCCAAAGGGAAAAACCCAAAAAAAAAAGTAAATTTTCCCTTGGTTTGTTTCTATTTTAGGGTTTTTCTTTTAAAAATTCCCCTTTGGTTTTCCCCCATTATTCCCCCCTTTTTTATTTGTTTTGGGGGAAACATTGTTTTCCTTTGGATTTTAAAAAAAAACCCTTATTATTTTCCCCGAAGTTGAAAGTTTTGGGTTTCCCTCCGGGGAAAATTTTCCTGGGCCAATTCCCCAAATTGTTTTCCCCGGATAATGAAAAGGTTTACAAAATTCCTTTTTTACACCCAAATGGCAAAATTTTTTGGGAAAACGTCTTAAACATTCCCGTTAAAAATTTCTCTCCTTTTCCAAAAAAAATTGGGGTCTGGGGCTTTTTATAGTGTGTAAAGAACTGTTTTGGCACATGAAACTTGGGAAAAGTTTTAAATTTTCCCCCGAGGATTTAACCCCGGGTTTTTAAAAACATTTTTATCAAGGAAAATTTGCACCCCAATGTGTTTATATTTAAAAAAAACCAAAAAAATAAAACCCCTTTTTTTTTTCTGTCAGGGATGTAGATTCCTCCATTTTCCCCGTTCAGGGGTTTCATGGGCCTTTCTTCCAGTTGGAACAACAAAAAAACCGACCTGGCCCGTTTTCCCTCCCCTTTTTTTGTTGGGCCATTTTGCTTTTTTCTTGGGCTTTTCTAACCCAAAAAATGATGCTAATTTAGGGGCCCCGATTTACAGGGATTGCCCATCACTCTGTTTTGTGGGCACCCGAATCCTTGTTGGGCCCTTCCATTGCAAGGGGAATTGGGTTTTTTTTTTCCCGGTTTTTTGGGGTGATTTTTTTGGGGGAAATTTTCCCCGGGGGTTTCTAGTTTTTGTTCTTTACGGCCCGGTTTTTTCTTCCTCTCCTTTTTCAAAAATATATGATTTTTTGATTGGGATTTAAAAAAAAATTTGGAAAAAAAAGGGGGGGTATTAACAAACAAACAGGGGTTTAGGGGAAACAATATCCAGGGGGAAATGTTAACATCCCCGTATCATGGGGATTAAATTTACCTTTTCCACGCTCCCATTCTTGACATGGGCTTGTATTATATTATACTCATTTTTTAAATACCCCCATGGGGGAGTGGGCTTTCTGTAAATCCCCGGGGTTGGGTTTTTCCCCCCTCTGGCTTCCTAGGGGCAATATAAAGAAAAATTGGGCCCCCCTTTTTATTTTTCCCTTTTCCATATTACTCATGGTTTTTTTATCAACATGGGCTTTCTTTTTTCCTTTTCTTCACCTTCTTTCCCTTGATACCCAAAATTTATCTAAAAAACCTTTTGATTTAAAATCAGTGGGGGAAAAAGTTCCCTCTCCTCGGGTTTTTTAAACTTCTGTAATTTTATGGGAAAAAGGAAAAAATTTTTTTGAAACATTGGGGTATCATTCAAGAGGGTTGGGCCTTTATAATTTGGGGACTGACCCAAAAAAAAAAAGGGAAAAAATTTAAAAAGTTAAGGGTAAAATATAAAAATACCAAAAAATTAAATTAAAAACTGGGCCCTCTTTCATAACTTGAACGTTACCGATAAATTCTTAATTTAAAACTAAGAAATATCCTTGGATTATTGGGGTAACAAAATTTTACCCTTGGGGTTTTAAAATGAAATTGGGAAAACAATTATGATAAAATGTCACTTTTGGAAATTTTACCCCGAAATTTCTTAACCCCTTTTTAAAATGGGCCCCGAAGGGGTTTAAAAATTTTAAATTTTCTTTTAAATTATCATTTTTGGGGCCACTATTTTCCCAGGGAAAAGGGGTCTGGTCATGGGTATTAAAGATAATTAAGTTTTCATAAAATTTAAGGTTTTGGGGGGGTTTTATTAAAAAAAGATCAAAAAAAATTAGGGAAAAAGGGAAAATATCATTGATGACTTTTTTTTTATCTTTTTTGTATCGATATTTTTCCATCTTTTTTTTTTTGATTTTGGATTATGTAAAGAATTATGGGCAAAAGGGGTTTTAAACAATCAGTTTTGTGATGGGGGATTGAGTGACAAAAAGCTGTTTCCAAAAGTAAAACAAAGGGGTGTTGAGGATGAGGTTTTAAAACAAAAAAAACTTTTCATCTTGTCATTTTTTTTTTCAATTTTTGAAAATTCACGGGAAATAATTTAAATTTGCCCCCGGGAAAAACCCCCATAACTAAAACTATAAATATTCCCGGGGAAAAAAAGAAAGGGTTTTGAAAGTGGGGCCAAAGATTTTTCAGTCTCTTTTAAAACATTAGGGTTTGGGTTTTTTTAAAATTTTTAAACCTTAAAATTTTGGTATTATTTTAAATTTTTTGATAAACCCATTAAAAAAGTCAAAACCTTTTTTAAAAATGCCACTATAATTAAAATGATATAACTAGTGTTTTTAAAAAAAGTAACAAAATTCCCCTTTTTTCCTTATATATGGGTTTATGAATTTTAAACACATGATTTTCCCGTAATTTTGGGATAAATTTTCTTTTTAAAGGGATGTAAACCTCCGCCTAAAACCCATTGTTTTTCCCCTGATAAACATTTTTTGGGGTTTTTTTATACTTTTCCCGTTTGGTTTCAACAAAAAAAGTTTTGGGAAAAAACTCCCCTTTTGAAAGTTTTTAATTTAAGAATTGGGTTGAATAAAGGGCCAATGAAATATTGAAATCTATAGGTTTCGGAAAAGTTTTAAAAAATTTTACTTTAAACAGGGTTTAAATGAAATTTGATTAATTTAAGTGGTTAATAATATACTGAATAAAAAACATAAAAGGGGTAAAATTTTTAAAATAACATCAATTTTGGTTTTGAACAATAAAATAAACACTACCTTTCAGATTCCCTTAAAAAAAAGTGTATGAAAATAAAATATTAACCCCTTTCTTTTAATGTTTTGGGGTTTATTGAAAAAAATAAAAAACATGTACTTTTTTTTCTACCCTAGCAGAAAGGTATTTTTTACGTCCCCCATGTAGTTACAAACGGGGAAAAACTCACTTCCTCTTTCCTGTTATTTTAAAAATATGTATTCCCCCTTTTTCAAAACAAGGACATCAAAAAACAGGGGGAATTAACGTATAATGCATTTATTTAAAATAATAAAATCAGGCAAAACCGGGTTTTTGCCAGAATGGCTCAAGCCCAAGGCGCCCCTGGTCTGTTGATTTTTTCTTTATTTTATTTCGAAACCTTGGGACAAAACTGATTTAATTGGTTAATTTTTGGCCAGTTTGTTATTTAAGGGGGGGTAAATAATTAAATAAACTATTACACCCAAAAAACGGGATTTCAAAATTGGGCTCGCTTTTTTCTTGTATTGTTTTTAAAAAAATATTTCCAAAATTGGAAGTCTGCATGAAAAACCCCTTTGCAAGTTTCTTTTTCCCTTTGAGGGCTTTTGAAAGGGATTTAAAATTTAAATTTTTTGATAATGGCCCCTTTAAAAATGTTTACTTTAAAAATTTTATAATATGAAGTATTATGTAAAAATTAAAGCCCAGGTTTTAGAAATTCTTTCTAGTCATATACGAGTAGTAGACAATTTTTTATGCCCTTTTTAATTCGTGGTTTTTAAAAAAAATTTAAAATGATGATACTCGTACATTACTGAATTTTAAATTCCCGATATTCTACTTAGTGATATAAATGGTCTTTAAATTTTTGGTCAAAAATGTCAAATGGAATTCCCAAAAGGGAAATGATTTAAAGGGGTTTTTAAATTTGAGCGGGTTTTTTTTTTCTTTGTTGATCTGGGGTTTTAAAAGGGAATTTAAAAACTTTTTATAACAATTTTATTATCTTCCCTTTGGGGTTTTTTTTTAAAAGGGATTTTCCCAAAAGATCCCTTTTATTTATTTACACTCAATAGACCCTTCTGTAAGTTTATCTTTTTAGTCTGGACATTGTTCCCTGAAAACAAAATGATAGCAATTAGTTTGAAAATGTATGAAATTGTTAACTGATGTTTTTTACAGAAAGGACATAACCTTGAGACATTCTAGGCTTTGAGGTGAATTCTATTAATTAACACTCCAAAACCTCGACCTGGATAATAACTTACACCATTCCATTTATCCTTAGTACAGTTTTCAATTCAAATAAGCCTTAAATTTTTTTATATATTCTTTATACAGTTTTTCAATTCATATTTGCTTTTCCTTCATACAGTTTTTTAAATTCATATATGTATTATTATTCTAAAAGGCACATTTATATCTCAGAACCCAATTTTTTGGGCTTCTCCAGAAAGGGCAAACATTGTTTTATGGCGTTTTTTTAAATAATGTTCAAGAGCATGTTATATGTTAATCAACAGAAGGCATATAGTGCTGAATGTGGAATTGTGAAAGTATCAAAATGTCAAGAAAGTCGTATTTTCACATCCATTAAAAATACTAAATAACTGCAACAGTTACTGATACTAAACGTCAAAAGGCAACAGAAGAAAAAAGATTGTTCAGGTAAATAGCCCATGAGTTACTTTATGAAAACAAATAATTGGACATAAAAAATAAAATATAGTTTTCAAATCAAATAATTATAATTAATAATTGAGAAATATGCCTAGTCTGGTCGGGTATATATGATGATGGTGACTGAGGTAAAGGATATATATTTTTTAGCTTATCTGTTTCGGAGAAAAATCTGGCCATTATGATATCGTGTCGTCGTAGACAATAACTTTAACGCTGTTCACTTCCTCAAATTATTTAAAGGCACGAAACGCGCTTATTTATGACAAGGCGCGGATTGGAAACGGAAAAACTTTACTTTTGGAGTTATGTCCCTTTTTTCAAATTAGAATATTCATTCGTAGGAACTATAAAGATCAGCAATGAAACAGGAATACTTTGCTTATCATGACATTGAACAGTTGTAAGATAAGGGGCATAATTCTAAAAGCTGTAGTAACAAAGTTATACCGCTTTTTTAAAATCCTGACTTACTTGATTATTAAATGAAATAATTTGAAAACTATCGAAGGTATCAACATGAAACTTTGATATACTTGATTTTTATGATATGGCGCATTGGTAAGCAACACTTTCAGGAATTATGTCCCTTTTTCAACTATTTGTAAAAATTGTTTGTCAGTAGATTACACTTTAAACTGTACAATTTACACGTTTACAAGTCAAAATCTAAATTTTACAGATTGAAGCGTAAATTTTGCAGATTAAAGTATATAATTGACAGATTTAAGTACCAGAATAACACATTTTTATAGCTTATGGTGTACATTTTACAAAGAAAAAGTCTCAATGTAGCACTTACTTGCTTTCGTCAAATAGAAATATAGTTATGACATGTCAAATAAAAAGAAAGTACAACTAACATTTATCCTTAACCTCAATAAAATAGGACTGTCTCTGAGTGTAGGCCACCTGACGTTGATGTCAAGAAAAAGATCTTGACGCACACTAAGGAGGGAATGTGTAAATTTGTTGTCATACATTGGGTGTTCAGGAATGTCCTTTCACGATATATTGTTGGATTTTGAAAGAGCTTTACTATTAGCACCATTTGTTTAAAGTTTACTCATATGAACTGTACACTCCTTTTTATAATCATTATAGAAATTTATAGAGGATATTGAATGAGTGTGTGTTTAATACTGAATTTATTGAACGAGTTGAATAAAATTATATCATGCGAGCCTTTGGCGAGGCATGTATTTCGAGAGGGGAATATGCTATATATCACACTGTCTGGCATGTATATTGAGAGGGGTATATGCTATATATCTCACTGTCTGGCATACATTTTGGGGGGGGGGGAATATACTATATAGCACACTGTATGGCATATATTTCGAGGGAGAATATGCTATATATCACACTGTCTGGCATACATTTCGGGGGGAATATACTATATATCACACTGTCTGGCATATATTTGGAGGGAGAATATGCTATATATCACACTGTCTGGCATACATTTCGGGGGGAATATACTATATAGCACACTGTCTGACATATATTTCGAGGGTAGAATATGCTATATATCACACTGTCTGGCATACATTTCGGGGGGAATATACTATATATCACACTGTCTGGCATATATTTGGAGGGAGAATATGCTATATATCACACTGTCTGGCATATATTTGGAGGGAGAATATGCTATATATCACACTGTCTGGCATATATTTGGAGGGGGAATATGCTATATATCACACTGTCTGGCATATATTTGGAGGGGGAATATGCTATATACTCGTATCTCACTGTCTGGCATATATTTCGAGAGGGGAATATGCTATATATCACACAGTGAAATGAGAATGATGCAATATTCTCACGAGCGCGTGAAACAATCTACAATGTGTTACTTTATTTTATGCATAATAAGTAAAGCAAGAGCAATATTCGGCTTTTTTAATAAAAAACACATAAAGGATGACATCAGATTTTCAATGGCTACGTGAACGCTGCTATAACAAATATAGTTTAATATTGTAGTCATTATAGCGGAGTAACTTTAAACAATTTTAGAAAAAATAATGATATTTGAATCGAGAAATATGCTTTTTAGAACAAAACGCAACAATCAACTCTTATGTAATTTACAAATTCACAGAATCATAAAATTAAAACATACGCCAAAAATAGTTCGGCAGAGCTATACACTGTGGATGATATACTGTAGGTGATATGGACTTTGCATTTTTTACTACTTATGTAATAATTTAATAAATGATATTATAAAATCAACCTATCAACAATATGTAACACGATAACAATTATCATTATATCAACAACAGAACCATTTTCGTAACATGGTTATTGTAAATATGACATGATAGAAATATTATGATCATTTGTTTAGCTTGGCCATTCCATGAGTAGCGCGTCAGCATCCACTCCATGTATACATTTATGATTGTAGTCAACCACAACGTCCGGCCTAAGATATTTTTGTACTTATTGTCTAATCTTAACCCTCCGCCTAGGTTATCATTGTACGTGTTGCCATCCTTAATGCTCGGCCTAATATATTTTTGCAATAATTCTCAAATTTTAATCCTCTGTCTAAGTTATTCTTGCCTTTGTTGCAATCCTTAACTGTTGACCTATGTTATTCTTGCACTTGGCTTCATCCATAACCCCCAGCCTTAGTTATTTTTGCATTTTTGTACTTATCCTTTTAGTTCGGCCTAAGATATTTGTTACACTTATTGTTATCCTTAATACTCCGTTTAAGGTATTTGTTTCACTTGTTATCATCCTTAACCGCCAACCTTAGTAATTCTTGCACTCGTTGCCATCCTTAACCCTCGGTCTAAGTTATTCTTCCTTTTGTTGCCATCCGTGACCGTCGGCTTGTGTTATTCTTGCACTTGTTGTCATCCTTTGTGTTCGGCCTAAGATATTTGTTCACTTGTTGTCATAATTAATGTTGAAACATATGAATGTTACAGCATCCAGTGATCGCCTCTGCGAAAGCTATGGCCAGTGTGAAACTTTGAGCGAAATGTTAGAAAGATATTTTGAGCCATTCATAATAAACAATTTGAGAAAAAAATGTTGAGTTAAAGGTGTATTTCAGTAGGTGTATACAAGTCTGAACAGAACCAGTAAAACTTTGCCTGTGATTTTCAGTTGAACGTTATTGCTTTCATAGATACCGACGGATTTCCCCTTCCATGAGTTTTAATTATAAATTAAGGATGTTTGTTGAAGTACCAAGGTTCTTCACACTTCCCCTCGGAGCGTGTACGTCGCTTAGAAGGCTCAGGGCAACGGCAGGAGATTTGATGACTTGGACTTCGGACCAGCTGCTGGAGTCCTCACTAATACCGAAAGTAGTGACCCTACAAAGTATGCGGAGTCGAAGAGGATGGTGTACTAGGTTGCGTTGGCAGGTCCTTTGCTTGATACTAATAGCCATTTTAATGGATACCTCTTGTTCTCATATTGTATCAGGTTACTGTGCATTTAGTGCCTATACAAAGTAGAAAGAGTCGACGCGGATGATGTACTAGGATGCGTGAGCCCTTAGTATGAATGACAGTCTGAAAAGCAGGCCCTTTGCTTGGCACCAACAGCCCTTCTAAGGGCTACCTCCTTTCATTATAGTCTCAGGTTACTGTACATTAGGTTCCCATTGTCCGCCGTACATTGACCTACTTTTCGGCTCAAAAATCATATATTTGGCTACTACTCCGTTGAGATTGCATGGAGGTAAATTATCACCATCTTGTGCTTCAAAATTAACTCTTTAGGGACATGACTGGTGACATGTCCGGGTCTGATCTCGACAGCTGCTTTTGGTGTCCTACACGGGCGGATGGACCCTCATTAAGCATAGACTACATTCATAAAAACACCAATGTTAGCTCATGCTATGCCCAGAAATGCCAGATAAACATCGGTAAATGCATGTTAAGGGAGGTAACTGGAGATCGATTTTAGGGCTACTTTAAATTTATAGGACGTATGCATGGGTTTACCGTTTTACACGTCCAAATTGTAAGAAATAATCATTCTTGAAACAATTATTAAATAATTTCCTGTTGCACAATGTTAATCAATCTCTGACGTTCGATAACTTCGATATGTAGGAAATATGTTTTATCATTTCTTAAGCAACAATAATAGCAACAACAAGAATAATAGAAAAACAACTAGAAATGTGTCTATGATTATTACAGAAAGGTTCAAAAACATAAAACGTGGTTGTATGTAACAAGTAACAATAACTTTGAACTGAATTATAATTAACTATGTTTCCCATAGTTCCATCGCATCTTTGAAATATGTTCCGGCAAAATATACTAAAATATGAAAACTCGTGACTTTGAGTGGTTTCAAGATGATGTCACATAGCAATTTATCCCACATGTTTTTATTGGTGGTGGTAGACGTAAGACGTATCTCATTGAAACGAGCAATAATCTATTCTAAGGTAATAATACCATACTTCGAGAAGACACATGTATATAGTAAGAAGATTTAATGACTTGAAAGAAAACAACATTAATCCTAGAGACTTTTAAGCATTACGAAATTTACTTAGAACCAGAAATCGCATTAGGCATGTGCGCATTCTAGTAATAATGGGGAAAAATTTTTAAGTACAGCGTCTTTTGTAATTTATTACTTTGTTCAACGTTATAATTTCTAAATTCTACATTTCACCATTTTTATTCTTAAATGTCGAATACTGCTTAAGACGGTGCTAGAGGGGCTTAGACGGTAGCTTGCACTCCCCACTACCGTCTATAAACAAGCTCAATTAAACCGATCCTTCTACATTTTCAGTTGGCAGTTTTGGGCTTTCTTTAGGAATTCCCCAAATTCTATTTTTCATATCTTTTTTTATCATTTATCTATTTTTGTTTTTATTTTGCATAATTATAAATAATACAATATTACGTTCCTCGGCTCTACCGACTGAGCTATCCGGCCGCTTGTACATCTTCTCTCCTAAATAGTGAGCAGTTCTAAACTGTGACAGCAATATTAAAGAACTATGATACTTTAAAGCTATACTTTGCTCAAATTTGATATTAGAAACTACTATCTGATAATTCCAACACAGTCTCTTTGGAAATATAAAATAAACATGCAAAGTAGATATGTTACGTTCAAAATTGTATACACTATAGATGGTCACAATATGAATATTATTATATATAGTTTCATTAAAAAAAAAAAACAAAAAAAAAACTGGCATTTTTTTAAGACCAACTTTACTTGACCTGTAATAGGGAACGCAGCTTCCCATACATAGCTTAGTCATTCTTTTATTCAAATTAGACATATTCCGTAAGAATTTCATAGATTTGGATCAAAATATTTTACTTAAGGATGAGCACAGTACATCTTTAATTTTCAAATGCTTCATTTTACTATTAATCTTGGGAAACAGTATAGTTATACCATGACTAATATGGTCCTATGGTTGTCAAAACATTGTTTTATCTACCATGTCTGTAATGTTTCAACTTGTATGTCTCTTTTGAATGTGATTTTATATTTAACTGCTTAATTAAAGAGATCAAAATTCTTCAATTAGAATAGCAGCATTTTGTATATTGTTTATTACATGCCTACCGTTCTAGTTCTTTTCGTAATGTACGTAGGCCTACTGCCGTGTTGTATTTGGATTTATATACGAATCTTGCTCCATATGGTTCGTGGAAATTTATGTTTTAAATGTATATGTTAATTGTACACTAAGTTAGAAAAAATATATCTTGAATGAGAAAAGCAAAAATATTAAGCAGCAAAAGGACAATGCCAAGCAAAACGTGTCTAATTAAAAAAAACGCATAAAATCGTATTGTCATTCACAAATAGTTTTCTACTTCAGCTAAATGCAAGAAAACGATAAAATTCCAGTGCACTGACAAAATACGCACGAATATAGACACCAATTTGACAATATAAAGACTATTCGGACCTAAACATAATTTAAGTGGTTTAAAATCGATGTAAATTTTAAGAAATAATAGTGCTCACATTGAATAATAGGCTGTGCTGGTATCTTTACAGACTAGACCTCCATTATGAATAAATTCACTGAAACGGACCGCGAATATTACCTTTTGTCCGACAAGTAAACGTGTATGCGTTTTGACTTCCCGCTAAATAAATGTCCAATCAGATCAAAGAATAATATTGACGTCAAAATCCAAAATGGAGGTCGGCAAAATCTAAGTTAAATTAAAAATTTTAAACAGTGCAATATCTCGGAATTGCTTGACTCTGTGTCCTGGTAAGTCATTTATGCACTTTCGCTTTTCATGTATTAATTAAATTAATGTCAAGATTAACAAGTTTATGACATGGTTATTGAGCGCTAATTGATTGAAAATTGATCGCAAGGTGCGTGACTCTTGTTTTGTGTGGGCTTTGTGTAGTGGGTGGGGTAAACGAATTGCTGATACATTTCTTATTGTTTGCGAAGAACTTGCATCATATTGATTACTGTATGTATTCTGAACAGGAATAGGGTATTGTCACATGTACTTGTAACATAATTGCGAGTATACTCCTTGCGGAGTGATGCAATCACTTGAGATGATGATGATGATGATAATGTTTTCGTTCAACAGTAAACAAAATTGAACCAAACAAAATGTAAATGTCCTCTTCCTTAGTTTTTGTGTTGTGAATTACTTGTTTATATTACTTGTTATCATGTAAAATTTTATTATATGAATACTCACTTACACACAAAAAGACCAGCCAGTCTGTGTATTGTTATAGTCAGTGTGTGAACTGTGATTTAATGATTGAGTTTTACAGACATTTTAGTTAATGTAATGCGAAGTTAAACCTGAAGTCTGTCGCTGAGAGACTGTTTTAGAACATAATCATCATCAAGTTCAACCAACTAGATAATGGTTGGTGACTCCAATTATTAAAGAATGATGCATAGTGTTTCAATTGTGTATAAAACCTGTTGTTACAGGACAGGAGAAACCCAGCACAGGGTTCTCACTAGGACTTTAAAACATGGAGTCCATGGACTCCCAACCCTGAAAAAGTTGGAGTCCAAAAGCGCGTCGCAATTAATATGTTTACAGATTAGTCATTCAATGCTCACAATAGCATTGCTGATATTTTGAATCTTCAAGAGACTTCCAAAGTTTATAGTTATTCACAACAAACTCTGAACTACATAATAGTATAATTATTGTTTTGTTGTTGATATTTATTATGAAATTATTTCATTATAATGCATCAACACATGGAAATCGTTTTTTTTTTTTTTTACTTTTATACCAAATCAAATTTTATTCTGGTTAAATAAGTCCACTCTAAAGACAAAAAGTTTATATTTGTAAAAAAAAAAACGTAAATGTATATAGGCAGCGTTTAGCGGAATGAATAGGAAAATCGTGTACAGCTTCAAACAGTGTGTAAGAGATTCATCCGATCGACAATTATTTTAGCAAATCAAAAGGGGGCAAATAGAAGATCGATATTTAAAGATTTAATGTTGATTAAATAATAAAGGAACAATTCATACGCATGTTTGGCTTGGAAACCAAGAATTTTTGCGAAATTTTAGGGTTTCTAGCGAACGTGAAATCGCCAATGTTCGGGATCAATTTTTGGATTTAAATATCAAAGAAAAGCGTATGTGTATTTTGGTTTGTTGTCCAGGCAATTCGGCACAATATCTTAAATTCTTAATAGTCTTATCGAAAGTTTTTGCAAGAATAAAACTAAAGCAAAATTGTGCCTAGAAAATGCCGAAAATATTTGACAATCAACAACAACAACAACTTGCGGCGTAAATAGTCGATAATTTTATCCTTTTGTCGGTAAAATTTGCTAATTTCCAATCAACTGTTGATCAAAGATATAAAATTATCACCTCGTGTTATATCTGGTAATTACATGTACTGTACAGCGCGTGTATACATTAGTCTGATCACTATTGCGTGATAATGATCGTAAGCGTTATCGCTGATTGGCTAATCGCTTCACGGGTCGATGTGCATAGGACCGCCTACCTATAGACTGACGCATTTGTGTATTTCTGGTTGTAAACAATCGGTAATGTTTATGCGTCCCCAGGCATAATTAAGCGTACGTGGAATCCTTGCTCTGAAATATTTGCGTCCAGCTGTAATAAACATGCGTACCGGGACGCCGAAATAAGCGTCCCCGAGAACCCTGCCAGCACACAATTTGCTGGCAAATTCAGTCTCGGTATTAAGCATCTATCTATCTATCTATCTATCTATCTTCTGTTAATGTCAAACCCCTCATGGGGACGTAGACATGTATGTGCATCAAAAATCGCAATAAAGTTAAAAAGAGTTGTTTAAAAGAGGATAAAAGAATATTTAAAAATGTTAAAAACATGTTAAAGACATTGTACTATAAAACAGTGGCTGCCAGCAGATACTTCTTAATTAGGAAAAGGAAGTGGCTAGCGGTACGGGCCGGTACGGCTAGCCAAAAATTCTACTCCTACGTGAGTCACGTTCGACTAGCAAGGACACGCTGTATTGGCTAGCCGTACGGCATTTTCAAAATTATATGGAAGTCGAAAATGCATATATGTTATTTTATGACTTTAAACGAGGATTTTAACCAAGAAACAGCAATTGTCTTCGTAGATGTATGTTTACTTTTTAGAGATTAATCGCCTTGTTGGCTACAGTAAAAAAAAATTATGAATATGTTTCTTTGTCATCTCAACACGTTGAGAAAAATAAATAGCGTTTGGTTGCAGTTAAATAACATCAATTGGTTTACAAAATTTTGATGATAATCCTTTTTTGTTTCATTAAGTTTAATTTTCGACACCTTTAAAATAAAAAAAAAACACAAAAAAAATTATTGTTGTTGGGCTCTAATAATTGCGTCAATTACCGACGGTATAGAAGTTTGTCCATCACTATTAAAGGAAAGTTTGCATTTTCAGTGAAACGCATTTTAAAATTCTATTGTCAGTCCCTGGGTAGGCTTTAATTAAGGCTAATTAATTGATTGTGCTTTTATGTTCGATATTTATTAACTGTATTTGAAAATTAGACAATTATTTTTGCCTTTCACCGTTTTTTTTTCCCCAATATTCTTTTTATTTATTGCACTCCGACACGGATTTATATTACAATAAAATATAAATCTGTGACTGATCATTATTTATTCGATCCATGTGCTTAATTCACAAAAATTCAACTTTCATATAAATAAAACAACAAATCATAATCGTGAGGCACAAAATAACATGTGCATGTTTGACTTCCATATAGGTAATTTTGAAAAGTGCCGTACGGCTAGACAATACAGTGAGTCCTAGTCGTACGTGACTCACGTACGGCTAGAACTTTTGGCTAGCCGTACGGCTAACTTCTTCCTTAGGAAAAATATCTGCAATTGACTTTTGTGAAATTGTGTATTTGTCCTGGTGTGAAACGCTGTAAGAGTTTGTGTCTGGTTCGTACCTCCTGCATGGGAATTCAGAAAAAATTAATATCACTGTAAGTCTGGATGGCCAAGAGGTTAACATGTCGGACAAGTAATCTAAGGATTGCTGGCTGCGCATTTCAAACCCCGTCAGAAGCAAGCCATTGTTTCCTTGAACAATAAACTTGACACTCGTTGCTTAGTACTGGTTATTTCCTTGATTGGAGCAGTCTGCGAAATAAAGCACACATTCAATGCCCGAGGCGTGTAAAATCCCATTTGCAGGGTTCTCGGGGACGCTTATTTCGGCGTCCCGGTACGCATGTTTTATACAGCTGGACGCAAATATTTCAGAGCAAGGATTCCACGTACGCTTAATTTTGCCTGGGGACGCATAAACATTACCGATTGTTCACAACCACAAATACACAAATGCGTCAGCGCGTGTCAGTCTATAGGTAGGCGGTCCTATGCATATCGACCCGTGAAGCGATTAGCCAATCAGCAATAACGCTTCCGATCATTATCACGCAATAGTGATCAGACTAATGTATACACGCGCTGATTACCAGATATATAACACGAGGTGATAATTTTATATCTTTGATCAACAGTTGATTGGAAATTAGCAAATTTTACCTACAAAAGGATAATTTTATCGACTATTTACGCCGCAAGTTTAAAAACTGTTTTCTCAAATTACAAATGAGTGTAATTTTGAATGATTGTCGAATATTTTCGGCATTTTCTAGGCACAATTTTGCTTTAGTTTCATTCTTGCAAAACTTTTCTATAATTTAAGATATTGTGCCGAAATGCCAGGTACACATACGCTTTTATTCTATCCGAAAATTGATCCGGAACATCGGCGATTTCACGTTCGCCAGAAACCCTAAAATTTCGCAAAAATTCTCGGTTACCAAGCCAAACATGCGAATGAATTGTTCCTTTATTATTTAATCAACATTAAATCTTTAAATATCGATCTTCAATTTGTCCCCTTTTGAAGATATTTGCTAAAATAATTGTCGATCGGATGAATCTCTTACACACTGCGTGAAGCTGTACACGATTTTCCTATTCATTCCGCTAAACGCTGCCTATATACATTTACGTTTTTTTTTACAAATACAAACTTTTTGTCTTTAGAGTAGACTTTTTAAACAAGAATAAAATTTGATTTGGTATAAAAGTGAAAAAAAACGATTTCCATGTGTTGATGCATTAATATGAAATAATTCCATAATAAATATTAACAACAAAACAATAATTATACTATGTAGTTCAGAGTTTCTTTTGAATAACTATAAACTTTGGAAGTCTCTTGAAGATTCAAAATATCAGCAATGCTATTGTGAGCATTGAATGACTAATCTGTAAACATATTAATTGCGACGCGCTTTTGGACTCCAACTTTTTCAGGGTTGGGAGTCCATGGACTCCATGTTTTAAAGTCCTAATGAGAACCCTGCATTTGGGCCTGCAAAAACCAAGTATCGTAAGCCCAACCGTAGTATAAATACAGAATGTGTTTTCATACAAAATTAGTTTCAGTTTCAATATTTTTCCGAAATTGTTGTGGAATATGTCATCAGTCTATGTACATCACGTAAGATTTGTGTAATATGTCATTCAATTATGCATAATCTATATTTATCGTTTTCAGCGTAAATATACTGACAGTGCTTAGGTATGATCATAAATGATTGCTGGTTAAAGAGCAAGTTATCTTAAATTTCTGTTAGAATACATTTATTTTTAGATTGAGATCATTGACCCGTTTAGATTTATGAAGAAAATATATGTTATATATCTACATTACACATATGAAGCGAAACTGGGAGTTAAACTGTGTGGTTGTGTTTAATTAGGGGATGACTGTTCAGTAAATGCAACACTTGTATAACACTTGCTTTATAGATCTTCCCTGAGTGAAATTTAGACTGATCAGTACTTAACAAATGTCCTTTGTGCCCATGTGTTATTATTACCTGAAGCTCTGGCACCCAGGTTCAAAGTTGATTTAGGTCAGGTACATTCTTCAGAGTTGACTCATTTTCACTAATTATTATATTCTTAACCTCCTTATTGTGTTATATATTAATATATTTTAGAACTCAAAACATTTCTTGTTTGAAGGAAAAGTAACTGTATAGAGATCTTAGTCAAAGATCATCTGTTTGCTTTTCAGTCACTTCATATTTTTACATAGTCCTAATAATGTTATAATAATTATATTATTAAAATAAGGAATGTTTTTTTGCATGATTGAAAGATGAACAAGTCCGTTTAAAAAGTAAAGGAACATTATGGCTCAGAGACAAATACAATTTGTTCTCTTTAAGAATAGCAAACTTGTGTTTTATGATGTTTCAGTATATATTTTCAGGGTGTCCATTTGACCCTTAAATGACTCTCTGACCCTTCACATTTTCAAAAGGCCTGATTTGACCCTCAGGATTTTAGCTGGAGGGTCAAATTTTGTTAAAATCGTGGGGATTTGGCCTTGTAGTTGGTAAAACTTAGTTAAAATGACCCGCAGGATTTCGTGGCTAATGAACACCCTGATTTTTAATAGTTTTAGAGCAAGTTAGATCTATGCTTATTCCCTGAAGAAAGAAGCACTGACAGTGAAATTATTTGTCATTAAAGTAGACAGATATATTTGAAGTAGTAAGTTTGACTTTCATACAAATTACAACCCACTATAATTGTACTAATTGCCAAAAAGCAGCAGAAACAAGATGATTTACGTAATAAGCCAAGTAAACTTTTGTAAACTTTAACAGAACACCAAAAATAAAAAAAAAATAAGTTAAACCATTTCTGAGGCATATTGGGCTTTTAAGATTTTAGCTTGGTATGGATTAAGGGTAACAGTGCTAGGTACAATGAAATTATTTAGGTCTCCTTCCAGACACTTCTTAAAAAGCTGAAAGCATTGATGAGATGTAAAATTAAATCCTTGAAAATTAGTGTGATAGGGTAAATACCTGCATTTAAAGCTCCTTTTACATTTAAAGCAGCATGCCTCCAGATTCATGATAACTTTCATAAAAATTTTGAAAATGTATTTAAAAGTAAAATATTGTCCATTGTGAATAAAGAAAATAATTTACACATTGCGAGCAGAACTTTGAATCCAAGTAAATTACCAAAAAGATGTCAGAATATGCAAAATTAGACCTGACTGCATAAGTAACTCAATAGAAAAATGGTGATAAAAACTAAAATCAGTCATTCAGTTAATTGCACATTGTTGTCTATTACTTGATTCATGAATCTTTTTCCTTTTCTTAAACTCTTAGTATATGTTTCTCAAGTTTGATTTTTCTTGAAATATTTTGACTTATCTGAAGGCATGCTGCTTTAAAGCTGCAGCACACCTTTCTAGCATAATTATTGATAAGTGTCTAGGATGCTCTAAAACCATTAATTAAATGTTTTAAAACCATTTCTTATTTTCTACAGAAGTAAAAAATTATTTTTTGTGAGGCATAATGCACCTTTAATAAAAGCTCTTCTTTTAAACCTCTCTCTATTTCTTAATGGAAAAAAAACAAAACATGATATAAGGGTTAAAAGTTTATAAATGTTTAACTGTCTTGCATGCTCTAAAACCATTAATTAGATGTTTTAAAACACATGCTAACCATTTCTACAGAAGGATAATTTATGATTGTTTCTGAGGCATAATTGGCCTTTAATAAAAGCTCTTCCTTAAAATATCTATCTATTTCTTATTGAAAAACATTATGATATGGAGGCGAAAAAATCCACCTCTTCATTTGATAACTGTATTTTCTTCTACAGATTTATTTATAAATGTTCAACCGTTTTGTATGAAATTCTTGGCTGCCTCATGCAAAAACATTTAGTTTCAAGGAAAATGTCAGAAAGCGAAAAACAAAAATGCAATTCTCTTATTATGATTACTGAACGTCTAGCTTTTCTATAATATTGCTAGCATCATTTGAACAGATATAAGTTGTGTTGAAATGTTGCCCAAGGCACACGAAGACTGACAGTACTAAGTACCGTTTTCTTGATTTACTGAAATGTATTCCTACACCTTATTTTACACCTGTATTTATATATTTATATATATTTATATGTTTATCATTGTAAATAAGAAGTATTTTGTTTAATTTAATTAGTACAGGTCAATTCAGTTAAGTTTATTTTTTATACAGTTTTAATAAGTTATACATATGTGTTTTAGTTTTTTTGTTTTTTTTTTCTAATTTATTATGAATGACATTTAATTAAGGTTTGAAGATTACCATGGTAGTATTTTGTTTTAATCAACAAATTAATATACAATTCCCTATTAAGATTTTTCACTATCTGGTTAAGGAAAAAGTTTTCACTAACTTAGAATTTTTATGTTTATATTTAATGATAGAGGCAACAACTTTCACGATTTTTGTATGAATAAAACATAATTAAGGCATTATAAATGCAATTAATGAAAGAAACTGAAACAAAAATCAAAGCACAGAAGGCGCTGAATTTGTTTGGGTCTCAGAGTGTCACAAAGGTGAAGGTTGTAAGATTATAAACCAATTTATTTTTTCTTCCCGGAGAAGGCTTGAAAATTAATGCCCCTGTCATTTGACAATCTTTATGCAGTGATCTCCCCTTAATTTTTCAGCGTTGGTGTATTTATATAGGGAAGTAACCGCTTCAAGGAGTTCGGACTACTTTTGGACTTTGCAAATAAGTGTATCGGGGTCTGAAATTTCATTACAATTATTTGTTTGGTCTGACGACCAAAACAAATAAATATCAGGTTTTTTTTGTATAAGAAATGAAATTTGTATTTGTAAATTTGTATCTGTCGTTTTGCTGGGTATGTAATAGGCCAATTGGTTAACCCTTTTGTAAACTATAACAAAACACCAGAAATAAAAAAGTTTTTAGAAAAAAAAGTATTTCTATGGTGTATTGAGACCTAAACAAATTTAACGGTACTGGCTTAAATATAGTTTACATAAATTTATTTGTTTTATGAAATGTTCCAATTAACACGCACTTCAAATAAAGCTGTTCCAATTAACACCCACTACAAGTGAAGCTGTTCCAATTAACACTCACTACAAGTAAAGCTGTTCCAATTACTATCCACACTTTTTAAAGTTAAGCTTAACTTGCTTGAGTTTGTTAGTGAGTGAATTCTTAGAGTTGTTGATTGATCATGCAACATACTGTAAAACCTTTTAAATTGGTGACTTTAAAATTTTGTGATTTTTGTTTTTATTTTGACTTTTTTTTTTTTTATTTGCATATTTTGAATTTTGGATGTATTAATTAACTCCTTGCAGATCACTATGTACATCAGTCAATTTGTTTAGAAAGTAAATTTCGTAAAACATTTGCCAAATGTTGCTTAATTTCAGTAATAGTTACAATGTATGCATGTACAGTATGAATGAAAATGGATAGATAATGCGCTTTGATACTTTGATTTGGTAACACGATTCTAGCGCTATATGAATATGTGTTATGCGGAAAACTTGCAGATATCATTCTTGTAGTAAACAAGGTCATAATACCTTGTTTATAATACATAACAGCCTCTATACATATTGAACATGACCATAAAATTTGACAGTTAATGGCCTTCACATTAGTCAACTACAGTCAATTAATTTCATTACTATTTTTGTAAGTATCGAAAATTCTTATAAACAATTATACGAGTAAGGTATTTTAACGACATTTTTGAATACACATTTGTATTGTACTGAAATGCTAATGAAGTACTGAAAATTAAACCGTTGTGTATAAAACCAATTTTACAGTATATCAGTCAATTTAACAATCAATATAATTATGAAGAGAGCAATTAGCATGTTTTTAAAATTTGATGCCGCACAGTATTGCTGTTCATGTCATTCTGAAGTGATATTGTATAAAGGTGAGCTGCGCTAAGTTAGAATATTAGTGATCTAAAGGTCGTATTAGGTGAACAGTTGCTTATGTTTTGCCTGAGAATGTTTTAGGACAAAAAACTTGTACATTATTTATGTTACCGGTATATTGTTTAAAATTTGTAATTTATAATTTTTCTTCGGTAAGTCACGATACTCTGTGGTGTAACAACTCTGTGCTATTTATAGACCCATATGTCATAGAAAAATCCTCATACAACATACGTGTAACATGTATTACAATTTATTACATTAATATTAAATGACTTGGTGGTAACCCCTTGCTCGCATCCTGTTGTTGACTGGACATCCCTGACTGGTTTCGTTCAACAGTTGTGAACTCTTCTGAGGTTCTTGTCTAAGGTTTGATAAGAAGCAGATTGCATGTGTGCAGTGGATGGTTTACACAGAGCTTTTAAACTCTTTAATGCCGATGTGCTGGTTATGGTAGCAATACTGGCAATTGTGCAGGAATTTGCACCAGTTCAATTCTGATAAAATGTTTCTGGGTACTTAAGTGTGATAATTCCGGTGCATATCTAGAGTGTTGTCAGTTTTGGTGATGTACCTGTCCCATGTTGTTCCATGATCTACTGGACATAGAGGGATGCTTTTACATGAACTTACATCAACTGTTCTTCATTATGGCCATTTTTATGACATGGTTAAAATGTTCATATTCACCTAAAATGTTTTGCATAAGTGTAGTTGTAAAGCCCCATTTACACTGTCCAGGTAATGGCCATGGTATTGCTACGATGTCTTAAACCGGTGAACCGGGGTGTTCGATGGTGTTTTTCTGAAAAAGCAAATTAGTACTCAATATAGCGCCAGATATATACAGTAAGTGCCGATGCTAATCCCGTGTTTTCCAGGTTCCCCGTGGAGACCCGACTTGACACGGTTTTATCCCTACCATCGCTGATTTCGCCATGGTAAAGCTATGGGTGATGCTGGTAACGCCCCGGTAATGCGCCAATGATTCCGGGTTCAAGTTTATAAGAATAAAACTGCTTGACCATGTTGACAGCCAAAGATGCCACCCAAATGGAAAGAGGAACAAAGTTGGGAAAACTGTGCTTATAACGCCTACAGAGGTTGAGGTACCTTTTGAAAGGACTCAGAAAAGGTTGAACCAGCCGTAAAGTAAGGAAAGCTCGCCTCAGAAGAAATAGCAGAAAATGGCCCTTCTTCGTCTTCACTTAAAAAATTATCCAAAGTAGCACTTCAAGTGTTCATATGAGTGTATATACCTGTTCATAAATTGCCTGTTATCGACATGAAGTTGTGATGCCACCGTCTATTAGTGTTGTATAACCAGGACTTGCTGGCAATATCCGGGACATTACTGGGTCCAACCAGAATGTTGTCGTCAACAACCGCAATGCACCCTGACTACCGTAGCTCTGCCTGTTTTTACCCTGGCGACATCGTATCACCATCAGGGCTCTGCCGTGTTTTGATATTGATTAAAACGCATCCCGGTTAACTATGGTATGTGACGGTATGGATGCGGTGTCACGGCAATTCCCGGTGCCAATCTGATAGAACATGTTTTGGGCTTCCTTCCTGGTGAGTGCCGGTGGGTCCCAGTTGTTTAATACAACCATGGCGATCTCCCGGTTTGTCTCGGTTCACCAAGGTTTGCCCGGGTACTTCACAGAATTGCTACGGCCCTACGCCGGTTTACCACTGTTAATACCTGTGAACTCAACCTTGGCAAACCGGGACGCCAAACCGGGAGTGTGTAAATGGGGCTTAACTTTGAAGTTTTAGGTTGATTATAGGGTATGCTTATTTCGTTAACTAAGATAAATAAGTTTACAATGGTTTGCTTATTACATGAACTAGGATTAATTAACTTTACATGGTTTCAAGGTACGCTTTTTTACATGAACTATGGTAACAGGATAGATTTGTGATCAGCTGTCACTTAGGTTATGAATATATCTTTTAATGACTTAAAAAGATAAAATCAGGCTTCATTGTTTGTTTTATTGATGAAGTTAAATAAGAAACAAGGAGACAGATTGATTTAATATACATGTATGTATGTGTTATCTGTTTTAATAGATTGTTAGAGCTGTTAAGATTGTGAATTGAGGAAGGAAATTTCTTGTGTCATATGTTATTGTAAAACAGGTATGACAAATTTAATTGGGAAGCAAATCAGCAAACCGATTTGCTCCTTGACCAGAAAAGGGGAAAAATAGTCAACTTATTATTATATACCTTCTTGATTTCTGCTAAATTAACTTATTAAGTCTTGTTGAATGAAGAAAATTGTGTATCCATGGTAGGAAACAAGGATATCCCTGGCAGAAACAGGGAATCCATGGAAGAAATGGGGTATCCTGATACATGGCAGGAATAGTGTGTCCATGGCAGAAATGAGGTATCAATGCCAGAAACAGTGTATCTGTGATATGATCTGGGTATCCATGGCAGAAATAAGGTATCCGTGGCAGCAATGAGGTATCCGTGGCAGAAATGAGGTATTTGTGGCAGCAATGAGGTATTTGTGGCAGAAATGAGGTATCTGTGGCAGAAATGAGGTATCCGTGGCAGAAATGAGGTATCCATGGCAGAATTGAGGTATCCATGGCAGACATTAGGTATCCGTGGCAGAAATGAGGTATTTGTGGCAGAAATGAGGTATCTGTGGCAGAAATGAGGTATCTGTGGCAGAATTTGGGCATCCGTGGCAGAATTGGGGCAATCGACACATTACCACAAAGTCTTCAAATCGACACATTACTACAAAATCTGCAAAGTGACACATTACCTCAAAGTATGCAAGTTTGCACATTATCAGGAAGTCTCTGTTAATATATTTTCTAAATCTAGGTAATTTACATTTAACAAAGGGAGCAAACTGAAGTAGAAATATATACTGGTTTATCATATAGTCAGTATACTAGGTCAATTAGTATTAGAATTAGCGTCATCGACTTTTCCTTCACACTCACGTACACACAAAAGCTGACAAATAATTTTGCTATGTTAGTTTTAACAGTGTGGAGTGTATGATATTGTAGATTTATCTGTGATAACTCCCTCCTTAACTGCAGCTGAAAGCAGGGCGAATCTTCAACTATCATTTTATATACCTATGCATAATTGATTTTTCAACAATATCAGTCGTGCTGGTTTTATTTGTGGATAAGCGCAAACACAGAGTAAATATTACTTTATCGCTTTACAATTTATCTACCCAACAAATCATCTTATACCCTGGTCTTATGTTTGTTAAAGCAGGGATCAACAAAAGCATATTCATTGAACTATATCTACTGATTTTATAAAGTGTGTAAGTTTAGGTCATTACAGGGTGCATATTTTAAGTTTACTACTGAAATCCAGCTTAATCATTCATATAGTATATCCTTTGCGGTTACTTTTTTCACCCACTAAACACTTTGAAATTGCTACGTCCTACTGAATGACTTTTCTCTTGTCAATTGTGTTTTTATGGCGAAGGCTTTTAAATTTGCTGTAGTTTATTAACCTACACTGGTGTTATTTCCCCCACAGGGAGCCTCAAATTTATGGAACAAGACTATTTTTAGCATCACAAAACCACTGTCTGGTAGATAGCGTTTTTGTGGGACAGAGGAATTTGGAGGTGCTGTTAAGGGGGAAAATGTAAAAATAAATGTAAAAATTTTAAAAATAAGTTTATAAAGGATAGAAAGTGATTAATACAGGAGGGGGATATACTATCATATTTCAGTGATATTGTTTGAAAAAAAAGAAGGTTGTTGTACTTCTTAATCTTTGTCTGAAACAGTTTGACTATAAGTAAGTCAAAATTATCCCTGAGATTTAAGGCTTGAAAAGTGGAGTTTATATGTGCAGTGATAATGAATTGTAATAATTTTCTTATTCTTATAGGAGATATGTATCGAGAGTTAAATATAAACTTGTACCTCTTCATGGTGGTGGAAAAAATTGATTAGTTCCGTGGCGAATTAAAATTTTCAAGTTATCAGTTAGTGTGAGGTAAAATTTGTGCAAGGGGAAATAGATGGTGTATAAATAACATTCATTCATGTATATAACTTTTATCAAACTCGAGTTATAATATGGATTTAAATAAAAACACGTTTTTGATCTACTCGGTGTTTTGTTATCTACTGTTCAACTGCTTGTCAAATGAAGAAAGTTAAGGAGAGATCTACGGGGAATTCTATGTATTACTATTAACCGAGAGGAGTGCATTTTAATGTATTAAAAGTAAGTCATCAAGTGCGGTGTGTTTTATTACTGTAGATAATGGTTTTCATGATATACTCAACTGAAGAGTGTTTTCTTCACAATATTGAATGTTTGTATATAGATTTGTTGATCTTATTGGAGTTGGGTTCATTATAAATTGTTGGGTTTGTTGTAAATAAGTTGGGTTTCGCTTGAAAAATACTTTAGATACAGAGTAACGAGCTGTCATTTAGGTTGGTTTTGTAAATACATTTTAGGATACAGTCGAAAGTGGGCTGTAATTGATTATATCATGAGTGGCCTAGTTTATCAATTGTCAATGGATCTCTATGATTCAAAGTTTTTTCGATTTATTTTTTTTCTCGTCACAGGCTTGCTTGCTGTCCTATGTTATAGAAAAAAAAGGTGATTTGTGATAAACAAGAAGAACTGTGACTGTGTGGGAGGCTGATTCATGTCGTTAAATACAAAGAAATGTAATTGCTAACAAGGATTTGTTTAACACCATATCGATAGGATATATTCACAGTATTTATTCTAGGAAAGGGGATCGGGGGATGCACCGATATTTTAGAGGATTCCCCCCTATTTTTTCAGAGGAACGGGGAAAATTTTACATAGAGTAAGAAGGCAAAAGATCAACAAATGTAATAAATTTTCACTTTTCGATAAAAAATCCCCCCTGATTTTTCGAATCCTAGAATAAACACTGTATTCAATGTGTAGAGAAAACTTAGCAAAATGAAAATTAGTAAAAACAATGACCAACTTCTGTTGATGTACCTATCCTCTGTTCAAGCCCTTATAATTATTATCCTTGCTGTTTTTAAATTGATAGGTAATTGATTAATTGAAGTGGTTTTAGATCTGAATATTGTACTTTAATGCTTACCAGGCTTTATATATTAAACCAACTTATCCATCTTTCAAGCTGGACCAAACCTTTCATCGTTTTTAGAGTAAGCTTTACTGATAAAACGACCAGTGCAGACCATGATCAGACAGTATGGACGTGCCAGCTGATCTTGGTCTGCACTGGTCACATGGGTAGCATCAGTAGATGTATACTGCGGAATTAAGAATATCATGGGTTTTTCCTAGCTTAAATCCTCGGGTGCTAACAAACTTATACAGTTACAGATTCAATAATAAGCGCAGCAGGTTAACTAATCTATAGACTATAGTAGTGTACCATGAAGCTATAATGTTAAAATTTGATGTACCAGGGGATTAACTTGGAAAAACCCACATTTGCGTTCCGGATAACATCTATTACTGTCAGTTCCAGAAAAATTATTATTGTTACATGTGTTTGTATGTTGATATGACTTTCCCTGCATTCTATTTAGACAATAATTTATAATCATTATAATGACTGAGTTATGGCCCCTAAAATCTGTTAACTAATGTTGCATTAATTGTTTGGATACTGACGAAGGATATATTTTTATAGACACTGCTGTTTGGTAACTGCCTGTTAACCAATTAAAATATAAGTTTTTTTATTGTATTTTTAATTTTTTACCAATTAATTCAAAACAGTTAAGGATATTTTATTTGAAAGAAATAAAGTAAATGTATTTCATCTCATAAGTGACATAATCTCTTATTAAACACTGCATTAAAAAATTTATGTTACAATTCATTCAGTATAATGTATATAAGGAGTTAACCTATTACTGCACTAAAATGACGGGACAAGTTCCTCTCAGTGTTCTTTAGATACAAGAGACCTATCATAAAGAATAAGCAAATGTTATGATTAATTTAAGAAGATTAATTTTTGTCATTTTTGCTCTCAATTTCTGCCAGAGTCGGTGAATGTTCGGGTATAATCTCGGATTTTGACATGTAAAGTGCGTTAACTAATGCAGTATGCACCATTGGTAGTGAACGGTTTGGCATCATCTCTAGCTACGTGTAATGATTTGTTTGGCACAAAAATGGCAGGTAAAACTCTAAATGTGATCTTATACAACAAGTCTGGTTTACTAAAATATATAATACACGACTGTGAAATCTTCTGAATTGTAGAACTTTTTATACCCCCGCACAACAAAGTTGTAAGGGGGGTATACTGGAATCAGCTTGTCCGTCCGGCCGTCCGTCCGGCCGTCCGTCCGGCTGTCCGTCGGTTTTTTCTTGTCCGCCCAATAACTTAAGATTCCTTTGACCCTTAGTCTTCATATTTGGCATGGAGGTTAGTCATGATTAGTAGATGACCCCTATTGATTTTGAGTTCACTAGGTCAAAGGTCCAGGTCACAGGGGCCTTGACTTCAAAAAGCTTGTCCGCCCAATAACTTTAGATTCCTTTGACCTACAGTCGTCCTATTTGGCATGGAGGTTAGTCATGATTAGTAGATGACCCCTATTGATTTTAGGTCAAAGGTCAAGGTCACAGGGGCCTTGACTTCAAAAAGCTTGTCCGCCCTATAACTTAAGATTCCTTTGACCTACAGTCGTCATATTTGGAATGGAGGTTAGTCATGATTAGTAGATGACCCCTATTGATTTTGAGGTCACCAGGTCAAAGGTCAAGCGTCAAAGGGGCCTTGACTTCAAAACGCTTGTCCGCCCAATAACTTAAGATTCCTTTGACCCACAGTCTTCATATTTGGCATGGAGGTTAGTCATGATCAGTAGATGACCCCTATTGATTTTGATGTCACCAGGTCAAAGGTCAAGGTCACAGGGCCTTGACTTCAAAAAGCTTGTCCGCCCTATACCTTAAGATTCCTTTGACCCATAGTCTTGATATTTTGGCATGGAGGTTTGTCATGATTAGTAGATGACCCCTATTGATTTTGAGGTCACCAGGTCAAAGGTCAAGGTCACAGGGGCCTTGACTCCAAAAAGCTTGTCCGCCCAATAACTTAAGATTCCTTTGACCCACAGTCTTCATATTTGGAATGGAGGTTAGTCATGATTAGTAGATGACCCCTATTGATTTTGAGGTCAAAGGTCAAAGTCACAGGGACTTTGACTTCAAAAAGTTTGTCTGCCCAATAACTTTAGATTCCTTTGACCCACAGTCTTCATATTTGGCATTGATGTTGGTCATGATTAGTAGATGACCCCTTTTGATTTTGAGGTCACTGGGTCAAAGGTCAAGGTCATAGGGACTTTGACTTCAAAAAGTTTGTCCACCCATTAACTTAAGATTCCTTTGACCCACAGTCTTCATATTTGGCATGGATGTTGATCATGACTATAAGGTGACCCATATTGATTTTGAGGTCACTGGGTCAAAGGTCAAGGTCACAGGGACCTTGACAAAAAAAAGCTTTTCTTCTCAGCTGTTAAAGAATGTCCTGTCCGCAATGTATTGATTTTGACATTTTCACATTTGAAGCATGTAGAATACATAACTTAGCAATGCACTGGCTTAGTAACCTCAGATTTGGCAGGGAGGTTGTCCTTGAGCTCTAAATGGCCACTGTTGATTCTGACAAAGTGGTATGCGGGGGTATTCACGCCATGATAGTGGCAGTTCTAGTTTTTCCTGTCTTTATTTTTCAAGCAACAGTTTACAGCCTGGTCATACGGCCCAAGTGATCAAGGTTGAAAACTTTAAACAACTTGCCCCTCACCACTTTGGGTTCGAATCCCTACAGGGACTTTGGATATTTTCATGTGAGGATGCTATCCAGCTAGCATATGGAATGTTGGTTTTGTTGTTTGTTTGTTTCTACTCAAGTGCCTGAAATAATACATTGAGGGGCACCTTAGGTCATAATTAGGTCATCCTCCACCAGTAAAATGGAAAAGTTGCCATATGTATAATACTGTCTTGGTGTGACAAAATCTAACAAATAAAACAAAGTTCCAAAAATTGAAAATGGACAGCACTCAAAATGAAAGCTGTACAAATCAAAATGATAAATGTACATGTAGCTGATGAGCTGAATTTCAAGAGTCTGACATACTGCAAAATCTTTTTTATTTGTTTGGCAATAAATTTCGTGGTATTCGTGGATAGGTCAATCCTCGAATTTAATATACAACAAAACTTCACTTTTTTTGCCATAATAGAAAATAATCCAGGAATTTTAGAGCCCATAAAAGATGTACTTTTTGACAAAACCAGAAGAAAAAAAATTCATACCCACAAAATTAAGTGATTTTACAGAAATTATGTTATTTAAGAAAACAGGCGAGGGGATGGAAATTTTTTTTCATCTTTTTTTTTGTTGTTGTTGAAAAAAGTTAATGACAGTGATTTGTATCTGGAGAAATGTAGCCACTTTATGTGTCACAGACTTGTTTCTATTTTTTATTGTTTGGTGACTTTCATGTTAAGACAAAATTTGTGATCAATACTTTTATAATGAAATCTCTGGAGAAGAAAAAGAAACCTTTTCCTTTAAAAAAAAATCAAGTCTGTAGAATGTGAGAGTATACAGTGCTGTTTTACTGTGAGTATGATCAATTACATTCATAATTGACTATTAAAAAAATTAATTGGCCTTATTTGTGGTATTGTATTAGAAGAGTACATCAAAAACTACCTGTTACTAATTATGTTGAAACATCAGAGACTGATGGCCTAAGGTCAGTTTATGATGTGTTTTAAAGATAACAAGGTCAAAAGGTCAAAGGTAAATCGTATTATGACCTTGAGGTGCCATGAAACAATGGATTTGAATATAATTTATTGTTGGTTCTAGTAGGTTATATGTCTTATATAGAATGTAGGTTCCAGCAGGTCATAGAGCTTATATGGATGAAGTTTCTAGTAGGTTATAGGGCTTATATATAATGAAGGTTCCAGTAGGTTATAGGGCTAATATTGAATGAAGGTTCTAAAAGGTAATAGGGCTAATATATAATGTAGGTTCCAGCAGGTTATAGGGCTAATATAGAATGAAGGTTCCAGCAGGTTATAGGGCTAATATAGAATGAAAGTTCCAGTAGGTTATAGGGCTAATATAGAATGAAGGTTCCAGTAGGTTATAGGGCTAATATAGAATGAAGGTTCCAGCAGGTTATAGGGCTAATATAGAATGTAGGTTCTAGTAGGTTATAGGGCTAATATAGAATAAAGGTTCCAGCAGGTTATAGGGCTAATATAGAATGTAGGTTCTAGTAGGTTATAGGGCTAATATAGAATGAAGGTTCCAGCAGGTTATAGGGCTAATATAGAATGTAGGTTCCAGTAGCTTATATGGCTAATATAGAATGTATGTTCTAGCAGGTTATAGGGCTAATATAGAATGAAAGGTTCTAGTAGGTTATAGGGCTAATATAGAATGAAGGTTCCAGCAGGTTGTAGGGCTAATATAGAATGAAGGTTCTAGTAGGTTATAGGGATAATATAGAATGAAGGTTCCAGCAGGTTGTAGGGCTAATATAGAATGAAGGTTCCAGTAAGTTTTATAGGGCTAATATAGAATGGAGGTTCCAGTAGGTTATAGGGCTAATATAGATTGAAGTTCCAGCAGGTTGTAGGGCTAATATAGAATGAAAGGTTCTTCTAGTAGGTTATAGGGCTAATATAGAATGAAGGTTCCAGCAGGTTGTAGGGCTAATATAGAATGAAGGTTCTAGTAGGTTATAGGGATAATATAGAATGAAGGTTCCAGCAGGTTGTAGGGCTAATATAGAATGAAGGTTCCAGTAAGTTATAGGGCTAATATAGAATGGAGGTTCCAGTAGGTTATAGGGCTAATATAGATTGAAGGTTCCACTAGGTTAAAGGGCTAATATAGAATGCAGGTTCTTGCAGGTTATAAGGCTAATATTGAATGAAGGTTCTAGTAAGTTATAGGGCTAATATAGAATGTAAGTTCCAGTAGGTTATAGGGCTAATATAGATTGAAGGTTCCACTAGGTTAAAGGGCTAATATAGAATGCAAGTTCTTGCAGGTTATAGGGCTGCTATACTAGGATGAAGTTCCAGCAGGTAATAGGGCTAATATATAATGAAGGTTCCAGTGAGTTATAGGGCTAATTAAAAGTGAAGGTCCAAGCAGTTTATAGGTCTTATATATAATGAATGTTCCAGTAGGTTTAAAAAGGTTATAGGGCTAATATAGAATCAAGGTTTAATGTAATAGGTTATAGACAATTGGATACAAATGAGGACTTGCAGTTTGCTGTAGCAAAACAAAAACAAATAAAACAGCAATTAAAATGCAATCTAAGTTACTCAAACTTGAAAAAAGACATAAAAAAAAATCTTCAAAAGTTAAAAAATTATTATCATTTTTTTTTTGCAGTTTTTTTTGTGTGTTATATTTTTTGTTTTGGCATGTTCTTTATTTGATAATAAAGACGATCAGAATAGAGTACAATGGGGACTGAATTACAAACAGTAAAACTGTTGCCTATGGTTGAAACTGTTTCAACTGTGTAAAGCATTATAGAAGCAGATAGATCAGTCTCGCGTCATGGCGACGAAATGCATTATTTTGTCTTGAGACTTGCCAGAATCGCACAATTTTATTATCTTCGACTGAGACTACCCTACTTACAGTATAAAAAACTCTTTGTTTAATTTGCTAGGGCTACATAAACCCGCTCTTATATTCATATTTATTGACGTTTTCTTGTGGAAATTCGCAGGAATTATTTAAGAAATCTGCAAGAATTCCTATCTTACATTTTGCAGCAGTGTTCCTAATTTTCTAAAAATATATAGCGAAGAAGAAGAAAAAAGGTTTTTATAGTTGGTTTCGATGTTTCAATCTCGTTTTCTAGTGAGGAACCGTGTTTTATTAAGGTTACCTTGTTTTAATAATTTGTAAGCCATTACTGATTTATGATTTCAGTAGAGCTAACAAACTTTTTTTTTTTTCATAAATTTCATGTGATGCCCAAACTTGTTGATTTCCATTACAGACCAATTGTAATCATATAGATCATAATTTGTCATTTCCACATAGGAGATTAAATATTCAATTTTAGTGCTTAAAGACAAGTCTCTCCCTTCCACCAAAGAAAGAAAATGCAAACTGGAAAAAAACTAAAGCTCTGAATTTTCTTATTATTTGGGGAAAAATTTTGTTCTAAGCCAGTCTACGGGGCTTGAACTTTCCAGTACTATAACAGTGTGACTTTAATAGAACTTAAGTTAAAAAAAAATTTAAAACCAAACACTTAATGGGAATTTTTCATATAATATCATCTGTTAGAATCTTCACTTTTAAAGGCTCTTTTGACGGTAAAAAGTTTAAAGGGGGGAAAACAAAAAAACAACAAAAAAATTAAAAGGGTTTTATATTTTTTTTTCCCCGGAAACTTTAAACATGTAGTTTAAAAAATCCCAATGTATAAATTTTTAATTTTAAAAAATTTTTAAAAACTATTATGAATTTAATTCTTTTTAAAAATTTTGACCCGAAAAAAATTTTTTACAAAAAAATTTTGGTTTTTTGGGGGAAATTTTTTGAAATAAATAACCAAGAATTTATAAGTTGTTAACATATACTATCCTGTTTTAAGAAAGATGTCATTCTGGCCACAAGGGGTTTTTTTTTCTTAAAAGGAAAGCCAAGGTTTGTTTTGTTTTTAAAAAAACACTGAAAAAAAACAAAAAAATTAAAATCCGGGTTTTAACAACAAAAAAAAACCGATAATATGAGTTTTTTAAATTATTGAGTTTTAATTTTAAATTTTTTGTCTGTTTCCCGAGGGAAATAACCTGTAAATTTTTTCAATTTTAAGGAAAACGGCGTAACCCCTAGGGGTTCAAAAACCCGTTCCCAATTTAAAGACACTTTAACCACTTACCATCTTTCTGTCCCTGGGAAATTTTTTATTTTAGATAGAACGAATCACTTCAAAACTGCTCCCCCCTGAATCAACCAAAACCAAAAAATTTTTTTTAGGGATTTTAATAATTTTTCCAATTTTCATATTTTTTCATTAAAAACGGGGGTGGGGGGAACACTTAAAATTTTTGAAAACATAATTTTTACCTGCACTAAATTACCTTTTTCTACCGGGGCAAAGCAAAACAAGGGATAAAAAGGGGCTCCAAAGTTTTAAAAAATAAAAATATTGGGGAATTTTATTTCTTTTTTTGGAAGCCACAAATTTTTAAAATTTTTTTCCCCCATAATAAAATAAATTTAATTTTAACTTTTAATTGTTCAATTTTTTCAAAAATTTTAATTTTATTCCTCCCTTTGTTTTAAATTAATTGCTGTTTGGGAAAAAACCAACCCTTCCCCTTGCCCCCCAAAAATTAGAACTTTTTTTTTCCCCAAAAATTTTTCCCTCGGGGGTTTTTATAAAACCCTTTTTATAAACTAAATTTTTTCCTTTTTAAATTATTTTTTTTTTTCCCTTGCTTTCAAAAAATTAAAATTTAAAGGAGCTTTTTTTTGGAAAAAAAAAATTTTACCTTTTTAGGTTTAGTTTAAAAATTATCCCCTTTTTATTCTTTTTAAAAAACCTTTTAGGAAAAAAAGGAAATTTTTTTTTGAAAATTTTTTTTTGTTGGGAAAAAATTTTTAAAACCAAATTAGAATTTTACCAAAAAGATCTTTAAAATTGAGGGTTAAAAATTTCCCTTTTGAAAAATTTAAAATTTTGGAAATTTCGTACCAAAAAAATTCTTTTTTTCCAAAAAAAAACCCTTTAAAGGGGTATATATTCCATTTATGAAAAATTTTTAAAACCTAAAAATTTTACCATTTTTGAAATTTTAAAATAAATTAAGGAACAATAACTTATTTACTTTTTTATTAAAAATTAAATTACCTCTTTTATTTTTCATTTAACAATTACTAAAAAATTCCCCTTCCCCAAACAAAATAAAAATTTCCGAAATAAAACAATTTAAACAATATTTTTTTGGTAATTTACCAAAAAAGTTGGGTTTAAAAATTACAATTAAAATACTTTAACAACCCCAAATTTAAAATTTTAGGGGAAAAAAAACATTTTATTTTAAACAAAAAATTTTCCCAAAAATATTTTATCATAAATTTATTCCCCCATTAATCTTAAAAACAAATACAAATTATTCCCAAACTAATTAAAAATTCTTTATTAAAAATTTTTGTTTTAATTAAAATTTTTAAAACCCTTTAAAAAATTTTAATAAAATTAAAAGTTATTATCAAATATTTTTAAAATTATTCCTAATTTAATAATCAAACAATAAAACCCCAATTTAAAATGCCCCAAAAAGAAATTTCAAAAACCCTCATTGAATCCTGTTCCGAATAAATTTTATGGAAGGGAACCCTTTAAATCACTTTTTCCCTTTTAGCTGGGGGGTCCAAAAACCCCGGACTTTGGATTCTTTTATTAGGAAATTTTCCAGCTAGCTTACGGAAAATCGGGTCACTTTAAAGGGCCCCTTTTTTCCTAAAAATTGCCAAAAAAGGGGAAAAACCCTTTTTTTTCCCCACCATTTAAAACTGGAAAGTCGGGGCCCAAAACCTTTTTAAAATGTGCGGTTAGTAAACCCCAAAAAAAAAAAAACATGGGAGAATGGGAATTTCAAAAACCCTTTAGGAAACCCCTTTGGGGAAAAAAACTTTAAATCATTGCCCCCATGCTTGGGTCAATTCTGTCAAACTTTGGGTTCTTCTGTTTTGGGAACTATCAAACTAGCTTAAAATTTAGGGAAATTTTTGTTATTTAAGGGTGGTGGGAGTTATACTTTGGGCCAGCTTATTTCCTAAAAAAAGGTGAAGGGGTACCTAAATCTTTTTTCCACCAGTATACGGAAAGTCAACATAAACCCCCTTTTTTTGGTGTCCCTGTGACTTAAAAACCAAACAAAAACAACCCTCGCAAAAAGGGACCAAATTTATTTAGATTATCCATAACCCCATTTAAATGCTATTAAAAAGAAAGGGTTATTTCCCTTTTTACCCCTAAACGACAACTTTATCTACTGTAGGTTTCTTTTTTAAACGGTTTCTATTAATTTTAACACTAAAAGGGCACAAAATTTTTGGGAAAGATATTTTTTCGTTATAAATTTTTACATCAACTTATTTAAAAGCGCTACGTTTCAAGCCGGGGCTAGCCATCGCATTTTGATTATTTTAACTTTTAAATTTTTTATCTTAAAATCCCGAAAAGAAAATAGACAGTTTGAAACTGAAAACGGGAACCCAAACCCAAATTTTAAATTTAGTATAACATGGAATTTTAGTTTTTTCAAGTGTTATATCCAATTTTTCCAATTTTCTAAAGAGGGAATGCGGGATTGTGACAAATTCTATTCGAAAAATCTCCTTGCTTGTCACACTTAAAAAAATGGGTTTTTTCGAAATAAATCATAGGGAAGGGGGGTAGGGCAATTAAAAACCTTCCCTTTCATTGGGTGGAAAATTAAAACAAAAAAAAAAAAAGGAATAAAAAAACGATGATCAAACAGTACTTTATAGGTACCAAAATTTAAATAAGGGGATTTAATGGGGCCCTTTCAAAAAATTTAAAAAAAGTTCTTCGGGGATTTTAAAATTGACTCACGAGCCTCAAAAATTTCACATTCTTTTAAAAAATTTCATTTTTATATTTATCCAAACACAATAATATCTCCTCAATAAACCCTTAACCTTATAATAAATGGGGGAAAAAATCTTTGTTAAAAGATAAATTTTTGTTATAGAATGAAAAAAATTATAATTTTCCTATATAAAATAAAGTATTGTTTTTTAATAAATTTAACTTTTTAACCACTGATTTTAAATAATTTCTCTACTTTTGTAACAGAGCAGTGCATAAAAAAATTAAAAGTACCAAAATTAAGTAAGTGACAGTAAAAAGCCTGGTACCAACAACTACTCTTTTAAAACACACCAATTTCATACCTTTTTTTAGCCAATACCATATTGTAAAAAATGAAAAAAGCAACCAATTTGGTTAATAAAACCCCAAATTCTAAATCTTTTAACCCACCTCATCCCCTTGATATTTTGAAAGATAGAGTCCACAAAAAAACAACATAAATGTAAAAAAACTATATGGAAAATCCTCTTGTTAACAACAATCATAATTTACACACACTTCTGAAAACCAATATTCATTTATGTAATTTATGTGGCACATATAGTAATTTTATGTTTTTAAGGAACAGCTTCTTTGTAGAATCTTCATTAATTGTCTGTGCAAATCTGTCTGTCTGTCTGTCTGTCTGTCATCAACCAATTACATTTTCATATTGAATGTTGATTCCTTGAAATTTATAGCAAGTAGTGTCTGACCATTTTAATGTAAAGTAAAAGAAATGTTATTGTTTTTCTGTATGTTTAAATATGAAAGCTGTCTAGATTTAAAATGTCACAGAAAAAATAAATAGCAACACAAGATACATAGGAAAGGACAGTTATAGAATAGTCCTTATGAAATTTATTTGTGATTTTCAGATTTTTTGTCTACTTTTGATTTATATAAAAAAAGAAAACAAAGTATATAGTGAATAATCAGACTTGATTGTTTTCATGGTAATGAAAAGAAGATTAAATTGTGCTCTGCAAGAGTATTTTCTTAATGTCATCTTTAAATAGTTCCCTTCTGTTATCAGGTATGTTAACCTTTAACCCTTGCTAAATTAATCTAATGAAATTGCCTTGTTTTGACTTAGTAAATTATTTTATGTCTGTAGTGGCCAAAAGGGTTAAAAGGGGGACTTTAACCCCTTTCCTTTCATCTGTGGGTCGAATCCCACTAGTGCCCCTTTGGGTTTTTTTATTTTGGGGGAAGCTTTTAGCTAGTTACAGAAGGCATGGGTTTTTCTCAGGTGCTGTTAATGCCCAAATAATGCACGGAGGCATAGCGGGGCTAAGCAAAAAATGGCCGTATGACTTTTATTAGGGGGCATACTCTTAGTGCCTGAAAGGGCAGATGGACCCTCATTAAGCCTAGAATACATACATACATGACTTAAACAGAGCTAATGCGATATAAAACCCATCAAAAAAAAAGAAAGGGATTTCATATATAAATAATACTTTAAATTTATATATAATGCTGCATGTAGAAACAGATTTAAGCTTTATTTATATCACGTTATATATTGCACTTTGCAGGCTATCCCTACTGCACTCAGTAGCTAAAACAGACTATTTCATTGCTTTACAATGGAAATACATTTGTATTTTGAAATACAACTTTCAATAGAATAGATTGTGATTATGTTAGTTTTTTAAGAAAAGCAAATAGAAGATATAGTTTTATAGTTATTTGAAGTTTTATTGCACTTAAAATTGAAATGACAGTAAAAAAATGAAGTCCTCTGAAGTCCAATATATAAAGCCCTTCAAATATTGTATAAAACTAGAAATGAATTATTGTAAGGGTCTCTATTCAGATGAAGAGGCCCTTATCACCCCATCTCAAATTGCAGCAAACGTCTATAATGGCCCCACAACAACCACTTGTTCATTAGTAACAGTAGTTTAAAATGATTCAGTTTTATATAAAAAGGAATTGAAGTGAAGAAGTTTAACACACATGTGGCCTTGATTTAAATTTTTACATTTTTATTTGAAGGGGTTTTTATTATCAAAATTTTTTTTTAAGGGAATTTTAACTGTTACAGGATCAAAAATTATTTTACGGGCACGGATGATTTAATGATAATTAATGAAGATCATTTTTTTGGCTGGATATTGAAAAAGGGAAGCTTTTTTTCTAAACCATCACAATTTCCCTTAGTTTTTGCATGCAAGTTGATGTCCAAAACTACTGAAGTAAACATTGTTTGTTTTTTTAGTCCCCCTTTTCTTGATTTCTTTTTTTACTTTAAGCACGAAAATAGGACTTCATCCTTACAACAACAAATCCTCTCAAATTCCAATACTAGCGAATGAGTTGAATTTTTTTATCCCTGCCCTTCACACTGCTGGCAACAGCTGAATATACATACATCAGACCAGTGCAGACCAAGATCAGCAATCACTTGTACATCATTAGTCAGGACTGCTGTTTGTCAGTTTTAAGTAAAATTTCATAATAATTTTCTGACCGAATAGCCAAAAAAGTGCAGACAATGTCAGGGTATGTGATCAGACCCCGGATATTTGATGGCACATAAATGGATCTGGTCTGCAAATGGTCCCTGTGTGGGGTCTGTTGCAGGGGTTTAGTTTGGGAAAAATTGAAAAGCTGGTGCCAGGGGGGAATAAAGGGTATTTATCATTTAATCTGATGAACGACTCTGCAAAGTTTTTAAAGTTTGTTTTCATAAGCTTTAAGGATTTCCCATTTTTTAAAATTTTGGTTGTTTATTTAAAGCCTTTGATGTAGATAAAATAATGTTCAGTTTTAAATTTAAATGAGGATCAAAAGGCATTATTATACTGTGTAACGAGGTGTGAGGGTCATCTTGGGGGTCTTTTCTGCTCCATGAAAGCAAGTAAAGTATAATAAATACAACTTTTATACACTCTTGTTTGTTATGACTTTAAATCAAAATAATTATTTTCATGCCGAGAGTTATTTCCTAATCCTTAACCAAGATACTGACTAGTCAAGGCGGACTAGAAAAGGTGTAATTATACTTCAGTTAGTTTACCTTTTGTGACAAGGTTTGTTCGCCTGTTAATAGTTTAACAAATTAATCTTGAAGTAAATATACAGTATAAATCATTGATAGTCTCGTTTTGTGTGTATTAGATACATAATTGACGTGTCCTATATACACGTTAGATGTAATGTAATAGCTTAGCGTGTAGTAAAGGGCACACAGTATAAGCTACCTGAAACGGTCCGTTTTATAAGATTGTATAAAACACAAAATATTTTGTTCAAATTTTGATTGTCAGGTCGTTTTATGTGCACTCGTCTGTAGATGATTTAAATGATTAACAAAACTGATCTGATATAGTATAAATAAATAATCTATTAACACATCTGCTCTAATGAAAACCTTCTAAATTTATGTATAGATATTGGACGATAATTTGGAAGTTTATCTATGAATGTTTGTTGTGAGTGTGTGTGTATATATGTTCCCTCTGGATAACAAATTAACTTTCACCTAACTTGACCCTAAATGTAAGAGGGGATACCAAAGTTAACTTCTCACATTACACCTATATGCTAAAAAGGGGATAATAAAATCAGCTTCTCACCTAACTTGAACCTAGATGCTAAAAAAGGGTACCCAAATATACTTATCACATTACTTGAGCCTATATGCTAAAGAAGGGACACCAAAATAACATTTCACCTAACTTAATTAAACTTAGATGTGAAAGAGTTGGTACGAAAATACTATTACTTCTCACCAGACATGAAACAAGATGCTAAAAATCAGGTACCAAATTATACTTCTTACTAACTCAAACCTTTATGCTAAAGAAGGGATACCGGAATATGCTTCTCGCCTAACTTGAATCCAGAGCGGAAATCAAAATAAACTCTTCTGCTTTTAACCTAGATGCTTGAGAGGAGATATCAAAATAAACTTCTTAACACGCTAGAGGTCTGAACTTAAAACTTCTTAACCTGCTGAATTTCTTAAATGGACTTTTCATTTTCCATTTGGGAACAGTCCATTATCAATTTTAGATAGATCAAGGTGAGAATTTGAAGTTGGCCAGCCAACAGTATAGAGTCTTTCCAGACTGCACGAACTATACTGGTGGCAAAGACTAATCACTTTCGCCTTCTGAGCAGGGTAAAGGTTAAAAGGGGATACCAAGATATTTTAACATATAGTGACCTATTGATGCTTAAGAAGGAAGTAACCAATTAAAACTGAACTTTAACCTTGATTCTTATTAACTACTGACTTAACTTAAACCTTGACCAGAAGCAATACCACAATAAATATAACCTTAAACAAGGGATATCAAAATAAATTTTACTGTTAACTTTGTGCTGCTTTAGAGAAGCATATCTATACATGTTATGATTGATTGAAGAAATATAGTTTTTCGTTTCTGTTTTAAAATTGTACATGCATTATTTCTGTCATTATCTCATGAAAATTGAATGAGTTAGCTACTTGTATTGTAAATAGTAAAATATCACTGGTACAATTGGCTCTATAACTGTCATGATATATTCATAACTGGGAGTGCAGTTAAATTGTTTTAGGTTTAACCCGTAAAAGGAGCTCCACTGAGGTTTAAAAGCTGAAACACATGAAATTTGCAAAAAATTTGAAAAAAGAGTGGAGAACTTGAAATGAAAAAATCTGCAAACAATGATAGAAGAAATCTGCTTGTTCTCCAAGCCTTCACTGGTGCTCCCGGCCTTCACTGGTTCTCCTGGCCTTCACTGGTTCTCCAGACCTTCACTGGTGCTCCCGGCCTTCACTGGTGCTCCCAACCTTCACTGGTGCTCCACCTTCACTGGTGCTCCTCGCCTTCACTGGCGCTCCCAGCCATCACTGGTGCTCCTGGCCTTCACTGGGGCTCCCGGCCTTCACTGGTGCCCCTGACCTTCACTGGTGCTCCTCGCCTTTCACTGGTGCTCCTCGCGCTTCACCTGGTGCTTCCCGGCCTTCACTTGGTGCTTTCCTAACCTTCACTGGTGTTCCTGGCCTTCCCTGGTGCTCCTGACCTTTACCCTGGTGGCCGCCTGACCTTCCCTGGTGCCCCTGACCTTCACTGCTTTTCCTGACCTTCCTGGTGCTCCTGGCCTTCCCTGGTGGCCCCTGACCTTCCCTGGTGCCCCTGACCTTCACTGGTGCTCCTGACCTTCCCTGGTGCTCCTGACCTTCCCTGGTGCCCCTGCCTGACCTTCCCTGGTGCTCCTGACCTTCCCTGGTGCCCCTGCCTGACCTTCCCTGGTGCTCCTGACCTTCCCTGGTGCTCCTGACCTTCCCTGGTGCCCCTGACCTTCACTGGTGCTCTTGACCTTCACCTGAAGGTAGAACTTTGATGTATGATCATAACAACGTCATGTGTGAAGCTGTTAGTACTTTCATTGTAAACTGTAGTGTTTTGACTTTTTAGCTTGGTGTAATCAGATGTTATAATCTTAAATCCATTAAGCTTTCTCATGCCACCATTAATAAAATAGAGGAAAAAAAGTCTGGTTCTAATGCACTATTGATGACTAAAAGACAATTTGTATGGATAGGAAATGATGGAGTCTTTGTTAACGTTTGAACCTGTTAATTATATATTACTCGGAGATTGTGTAAAAAACTACAGGATCATATTTCATAGTTTATTAAAGCAGTTTTAATAAAGTAGAGGTGATCATTGATTTTTTTTGTGATGAAAGAAACGTGTTTAATTGTTAATTTAGATAGAAGGCCTAATGTTAAGTTAGGGTTTACAGATGGTTGATGGTTAGATATATACCAAGGTGCCACAATTATGCCTTAATTATAGTCAGAGGGGTGTCTGTGGTTTGTAACACCTGCAAGTCAAGGGACAGGGGTCAGGCATTGAAAAAATATGTTCAGAGTCACTAGTCCTGCAGGATGAGTAGCTTGTGCAGGCAACATTTTTCTTCTCATTGTGCATCAAATTCTCTTAAATTCTGCTTTTAATTACAAGTGGATGAGTGGAAGGGTAATTTGATATTATAACAGTCAACGAAAGTCACAAAAGGAATGATAGACTTCCTTTTAAACCCTGTAAACTGCTGGAGCTGAAAGGTATTGACCGTTATAAATGCAGCCAGTATGAAGCCAGGTCAGCCTGCTAATCTGTGACTGGTTGAATTTAAGTAAAATTGGTGTGCAAAAAAAGTTTTACAGCCAACTTAGCAAAAATTTTTTTAGAAAACTTTAGATTTGGGACAAATGCTTAAAGGTATATATACTTTGTACAAAAAAAGACAAAACTGAAAAACACTTTAGTTTAAACTATCATAGATGGAGACTGTCAATAGTTGTCCGTTATATATATATATATATATAGGACAATGCCTATGTTTGAGATTTGATATTGATCTAATTAAAGGACAATCTGTGTCTGAAAATTATCATTCTCGACACCTCTGCTGTGATACTAGGGTGTGTTTTTCTCCCTCTCAAAGCTTTAGTGGCACTTCAGATACAGCAATTTGGTGGCAAGGAGTGGGCTTGTACTGTTGGAAAGCCACACCTTTTTTCTGCTGTCCATTTATTACCTAATATAGACAAGTTTTACTGAGGAGTGGCGGGGGAAAATAAATTATATATGTATTATATATAACTATGTATTGATTGAAACAAATGTTTGCTGTTAATATTACCAGCTTTGATAATGGGTTTAGAATAAATTCTGATAATTTCAATTTTCAATTTTCAATTATTTTACATGTTGCTTATGTTTGATGAGATTTTTAAGTGTCATGTACTTTATTCTGAATAAATGTTGAGTAATATATAATTATTTGAGGATGGGAGGAATGAAATGTGCTGTAACAATTTTTTAATGTTTCTTTAAACAGCATGCCACTTGATGGCTGATCAAAGTCGAGAAAAATGTGTTAATTTAAAGCTTAAACTAAATAGATAAATAAATGTTTAGGAAAAATTTGCCACATTAACAACAAATATTAGGATAGGTTTTCCACAGTGACAACATATATTAGGACATATTTGCCACAGTGGCAACAAATATTAGGACTGATTTGCCACAATAACAACAAATATTAGGACATATTTGCCACAATAAAAAATTAGGGCAGGTTTGCCACAGTGACAACAAATATTACGGTAGGCTTGCCACAATGACAACAAATATTAGGGTAGGCTTGCCACAATGACAACAAATATTAGGACAGGTTTGCCACAGTGACAACAAATATTAGGACAGATTTGCCACAGTGACAGAATTTATTTGGACAGCTTTATACACAATGTTAAAAAGCATCAGTACAGATTTGCCCACAATGGAGAAAAGTGTCAGGACTGATTTATTTATAGTTACAAAAAGTACTGGAACTGATTTGTAACACATTATTAAGACAGATCTGTATTTGGATGACAAAATATATAAGGACATAATTATGAGCCGCGCCATGACAAAACCAACATAATGGGTTTGAGACCAGCTTGGATCCAGACCAGCCTGGGCATCCACACAGTCTGATCAGAATCCATGTTGTTTGCTACCAGTTTCTCTACTTGTTACAGGGTTTGTAAGCGAAGAGCATGGATCCTGATCAGACTGCGCGGACTGGTCTGGATCCATGCTGATCGCAAACACTTTATGTTGGTTTTGTCATGGTGCGGCTCAAATTATTTATTCACAATGACAAAAAAGTATTAGGTTATTTAAAAGGACAGATTTGCCACAATGACAAAAATATTAGGACAGATTTCTAATGATGACAAAATATGAGGATGATTTGTTCCAGTGACTTGATATATTTGGACAGATTTGTCATAGTGGCACAAATTGTACATGATACTGTGTGGACAAATTAACCAAAAAAGGCAAAATATATAATAAACTTACAACAGATTATTTCATGGGCATTCAACTATCTTAGGAAAGACTTGTCAAATATGGATTCTGTTGAACCGATATGTTGCATGATCAAATTATATAATCTAAAGACATTAATGTGTGACATGTGCAAAATATGTAATAGTTTTATATCAATAGACATGTGATCTCAGTTTAACAATGTATAATTGTCCTCGTAGAAAATTAACTAAAATTTATTCTCATTTATAAAAAGGAAAGAAGAAAACCAGATAGGTATCAGGCATGGTGTACAAAAGGTATACATAAGCTGTTTATTCTTTATTTGTGTACGTACCGTAGTGCCTTTATGATTGTAGCGATAGCACTTGATTTTTAGGCGTTTAAAGCTGACGAATTTAAAAGCCAAGTGAAATTTTTTGCGAGTATATTTTCACACACTGTTGATTTTCAATAAAGCTTTTCTCTAAATCTTAATAAAAGGAAAAACAGCAACGATTTGACAAATGAAAAAAATCAGTGGTAGCTAATGTATTGTAAAATAAACGTTTAATTATGCAAGCTTGGTTTTGTATATATTCGATAATTGCAAAAGATGGGTGCGATAACTATGCAGGGTCGCTTCGGCAACTGCTCGATGTACAGATATTATTTTTTAAGGCCCTGCAGATGGGAAATGATAACTGTTGAAAGAATGAACGTGTGCAGTTACAAGTGTGATGGTTAGATGTGAAATATAAATATATAAATTTTATGTCCACTGAACTTCGTTAAAATGGATCGATGAGACGCCGATTGCCTCCGTAGTGTCAGAATGATTGCACAAGAGTTTTGCCTGTTTTACGCGACGAGTTACAATGTGACTTGTTGTAACTTGTAACAATCTTGCAAGGGATCGGGCTGTCAAATGCGATAAATACAACACAACGTTTGCTGATGTTTAATATGACCTGGCGTATTATTGGGAAAAGATGTTTTAATAATTGACAAGTGTCCTGTGTTAACTTAAAATTAAATGTCGCATTAATAAATATTTGTGTATCTTGCAGATTTTGCAAACATGAATATCATAAAGTATTCCTAAAATATAATGGAAAAAATGATCAACCAAACAAAAAACAACACAACACACACAAGAATAATTTTTCCAATTAAAATAATCGTTTCACAGAACTTGAATATTTTTTTCTCGTGTGTTACATAATTTCAGAATTTCAGTGCAATAGTAGGTTATTTAGAGAGCGTGGTTTCTAATAGAGATAGTTTACATAGGATGGTTTCTGGAATAATCGACATGAAATATTAGACTTTCATCCCAAAAAGTTTTTTTTTTTATGCCATCTCTGGTAGACTTGTCATTATACAATTGTTTATGGTGCAGAGACCTAGAGATTGATCTGTTTGTCTGTAAATGTGAACAGTTCTACGTGTAATAATACATATGGTTTTTGAAATATGATCGTGGAAATAGAAATAACATGATCATGTTGTTATTAATTTTGTACCAAATAGAAATAACATGATGTTATTTGCTATTCCATTTGTCTGTCTTGCCATGCCATTTGTCTCTTCTATTATTCAATTTATCTGCCCTGCCATTTGTCGGTCCTGCTATTCCATTTATCTATCCTGCTATTCCATTTGTCTGTCCTGCCATGCCATTTGTCTCTTCTGTTATTCCATTTGTCTGTCCTGCTATTCCATTTATCTCTCCTGCTATTCCATTTGTCTCTTGTGCCATGCCATTATTCTCTTCTGTTATTCCATTTATCTGCCCTGCCATTTGTCTGTCCTGCTATTCCATTTATCTATCCAGCTATTCCATTTGTCTGTTTTGCCATGTCATTTGTCTCTTCTGCTATTCCATTTATATATCCTGCTATTCCATTGGTCTGTCCTGCCTTTCCATTTGTCTCCTCTGTTATTCCATTTATCTGCCCTGCCATTTGTCCGTCCTGCTATTCCATTTGTCTTTCCTGCCATGCCATTAAAATGTCTCTTCTGTTATTCCATTTATCTGCCCTGCCATTTGTCCGTCCTGCTATTCCATTTGTCTTTCCTGCCATGCCATTAAAATGTCTCTTCTGTTATTCCATTTATCTGCCCTGCCATTTGTCTGTCCTGCTATTCCATTTGTCTCTTCTGCTATTCCATTTGTCTCTTCCGCTATTCCATTTATCTATCATGCTATTCCATTTGTCCTGTCCTGATGTGTCATGTTGCCTTACCTGTGCTTTCAATTGATTTATTCTTTGCAACACTCAGTTTCCCTCCAACTTAATTAAGTATGTGAGCTTATTATAGGACTTATTTGGCAGACTGCCCCTTACCAACAGGGTTCCTCTGAATAAAATATTTGATAACTCAGCAGTGGAAAAAACTGTTTTCATTGGCCAGCTTGCATGCATATGAAATGTTTAATAATTGCTTTTACTATTAGTAAAGCTGGGGGAAATGCTGTAAGATCTTATAATCTCTGTTATTGTGACTTAAATCTCTAAAAAAAACTTCTACAAAAATGAAAATGTGTTAGTGTGGGGTAACTTGGGAGAGGAAAATGTTTGGATAGAAGTTAGATTATGTAATAGATACCTCAACTTTTTTTCTCTCTCTCTCCATACATTAGAAAGAAAAGGATGTTTGACTAATGGTAAAGATATTTTATGAAGTGTGGTAGATGTTGATATAAAATTGATGTAGGTTTTTTTTTTGGTTGGTAACACTGATTTTTTACATGCAAATTTTATGCATATAATTTTTAGCTTTTGTATGTTATAAGTATAGAATGTGGTAGACCAGGATACAATGAAAGGTGAATCAGTTCATGTAAGACGAGTTTATAGGAGTTAACTTAAACACACAACTGTATGGTTCAACAAACATGCTGTAATCTTCCATTGTGTAAAAAAAATATGTATATTTCGAATTTCTGCTTCATTTTGCATATTGAAATACTCTTATATTTATAATATTTTAAAACTTTGAAAATTTAAAAATGAAATTCTACAGTTATTATTACTTGAATACTTTCGTGATTCTGTTTACCTTCTCTTGATTCAAAAGTAGGTTAAGGGTCAAGGTCACTGATACAATTTCAAAAGTAGGTCAAGGTTACTGTTATAATGTTACAAAGAGACTGTAGACTTTCTGAATACAAAGGGAGATAATACAAAAGTTGATAATGTAGAAGAATTCTGTGAGCCAGCCTGTATGTATGATGTAAGACTCAGCAATGATTGATTCTTAGGTTTAGGGTTGATATCCTTGCAAACATGTTAAGTTTGTAACATAAAGATGCAGATGCTACATAACCATACAATGTAAGTTACAAATTTGAAAGATTTTTGACAGGTTATCTGGCCCAATGTAAATGGTTGTTTGGAAATATATCCAAAGTCGCTACAGCCTTTGGCCAGACCAGGCTGTTTGTCTGACCAAACGTTTGGTCATCATACTGTTTGACCAGGCTCTGGTAGATGTGAGTGAGCAACTTCCAAATTTTCATCATGATTTCCCTGAAGCTTGATAATGGAAAGTGCCAAAGTGGAAGTCAGACAAGTCCAGTCTGATTTCTAGATATCTGCCCTTTGATTTTGATTTTTTTTTTTGCTATTGAATGAAAGTATAAAATTATATATGATATAAAGAGTGTTTTTTCACAAAAGCCAATGATTATGTGCTTAATAACTTGAGATAATTGAGGCAATATATATTGGAAATTTTCATGAACTGCCAAGATTTGAGTTGAGACTTTTCAACTGTTTCTTTTATAAAGAGAATTCCTATTAAATTATACTGCCTTAATAAATTTTTATGCGAAATTTTTATGCAAAAAAAAGTCACTTACCAGTTAATAGTTTTGTGTTGTTGTTTTCAGATCCAGTATGCTAGTTAACAGTTACCGGGATAAGATGAGACCTCACTGGTGCTGGTAGACAACACATTATACAAGTCACCCTTGGTAGGAAGTTAACAAGTAAGTAAGGCCTAAAATGGCCTGGCTATAACACTGGTACTGCTGGTCTGGCTCTATACTGGCAAAGACTGATCATTTTTGATTTCCACAAGGTGAAATATTAAGTTCTAGTTTTGATAATAGTATTGTTATGCCACTATTAACAATGTCTGTTTATGTTATGCATTTTGTGGTGCAGTTTGATCAAAATCTACAAAGTTGCTTCTGACAAGCCATTGATTCACATTAGGTTACATTAGATTTACATTATGTTCCAAGTAGGTTCTCATTATGTTTACATTAGGTTCACATTTGGTTTACATAAGGTTCACGTTAGATTCACAATATGTTCCCAGTAGGTTTACATAAGGTTTTGCATTAAATTCACAGTAGGTTCACATTAGATTCACATTAGGTTTACATTAGATTCACATTAGATTCACATTATGTTCTCATTAGATTCATGTTAGGTTCACAGTGGATAAGGAACAAGTCAATTTCCTGTTTTTTCGCAGGTACAAGTTGGAATATATTAGCTCCTAAGAAAGGTCAGAAGTAGGAGGTGCTAATGTTATTGCTAGACATGGTACTTATTGAATTGTTTAGGCTTGCGAGGCACGGTACTGTTAATTTTGTGTATCCGCTGTGGGTTTGCGTTAATTTAAGGAATTTTTTATCCTGAAATCGTTGTGTTTGAGGATGGACTGTTTAACTTTCCAAACAGAGAAAGTCTGTCAATATAAGTAGCGTAAAAAATATCAATAAAATAGAGAAATGACATTGTTATTGTGGTTTGATTTCCGTACTAAAACAATGAACTATTTATATATCTCATTCAAAGTCTTTATTCAGCTTTAGAATTACTATATTTCATGTTGAAATTTACCAGCTAGACATCAAAAAAAAATTTTTTTTTTCTCTTGTCATTGTTACTTAAAATTCAAGTCTCTTTGTTCCTGTTGTGTTTTTATTTCACTCCGCTTTTCCTTTCATTTTAAAGGCGAAAACAACGAGAATCAATATTTATTTGCCATCCTCAGTCATTCACGGCTACTACCTATATTTAGACAATATCAGTGTATTAGTTTTCAAGAGTGTTCTAGTATCAACGGCACAAGAGCCGTTTTTCTGCGAGATATATTGATTACAAATTATGTCTACATCACTATCTGGTTGAAAATGTATTATCCCTGCGTAAAGGCTTACTGTAACCTAATCAACTTTACAATCTTTTTTCCGGGGGAAAAGCCCATGACCAATTCTTTTGCTGCTGTTGTTGTTATTGTTGTTGTTGTTGTTCTTTTAGGACCAAGTTGTCCAATTTGTTCTGTAGTTTCAGTTTAAGGGTGTAACAAGTGCAGACTGGTTTATTTTTAGAATAATGGTATTTTTATATTGACTCCGTTATTTGCTATAAATTTATGACTAATGATGATAGTGGTTGAATAGTAATATTCATTTTCTATTTAAATTGATCTGCTTAATACCTTAACCGTTAACATGCTGAATTTTAAACAGATCAGGCTCTAAACTGTATCCCCTGGATAAATAAAGCTGGACTTAGCCTGACCATATCCTTAAATGTTGAGAGATAGCAGTTTAGATAAAGCCAGGAGCCAGTACAAGCTTTCATTTGCCCTTCCCACAGAATATAACCTTGTACAGCCTGGCAAGGTTCTACTAAAATGTTACCCCTAGAATATAAGCAGGCTTGGGCAGACCAGGTTCTAAACTGTGACCCCAGAATATTAAGAGGCATTGCCAGACCAGACTCTAAACTATGACTCCAGAATATTAAGAGGCATTGCCAGACCAGGCTTTAAGCTATGACTCCAGAATATTAAGAGGCATTGCCAGACCAGACTCTAAACTATGACCCCAGAATATTAAGAGGCATTGCCAGACCAGACTCTAAACTATGACTCCAGAATATTAAGAGGCATTGCCAGACCAGACTCTAAACTATGACTCCAGAATATTAAGAGGCATTGCCAGACCAGACTCTAAACTATGACTCCAGAATATTAAGAGGCATTGCCAGACCAGACTCTAAACTATGACTCCAGAATATTAAGAGGCATTGCCAGACCAGACTCTAAACTATGACTCCAGAATATTAAGAGGCATTGCCAGACCAGACTCTAAACTATGACCCCAGAATATTAAGAGGCATTGCCAGACCAGACTCTAAACTATGACTCCAGAATATTAAGAGGCATTGCCAGACCAGACTCTAAACTATGACTCCAGAATATTAAGAGGCATTGCCAGACCAGACTCTAAACTATGACTCCAGAATATTAAGAGGCATTGCCAGACCAGACTCTAAACTATGACTCCAGAATATTAAGAGGCATTGCCAGACCAGACTCTAAACTATGACTCCAGAATATTAAGAGGCATTGCCAGACCAGGCTTTAAGCTATGCTACCAGAATATAGCCAAGTATTGAAAGGTAAAGCCTGACAAGACTCTAAGAGTCTGCTAGAATAAAGTCAGACATAGCCTAACTAGGCATTAAACTCCCAGAATATAGCCAGATGTAGCTGGATCAGGCTCTAAACTGTTCACCAAGATTAAAAAACAGACATAGCCTCTACATAATTTGTAAGCAGTATATCTTCCACGGCTATGACTAGGCTCTAAACAGTGGGGTGCTCCCAAAAGTAAAGCCAGGTACAGGCTCTCAGCTGTCCCCTTTTCCCCAGAATATAACCTGGTACGGCCTTACAAGGCCCTAAACTGCAACCCAGAATATAGCAATGTCTTGATATATGGCAATGTCTAACTCTTTTTATATGGCAATTTAATACCTTACCATTATGTCCGGTTATAAAACGGCAGCCTGCGTAATGACTCAATAACATAACAAGTCATCACAATTTGAAATAAATGGCAATATCTGGATATAAATGGCATTATATGGCTTTTTACTTGGCAATTTCATCATAACTGGAAGTGTCTTGATGTAATTAATGTTAATATCTTGATATATGGCAACACGGCAATATTGCTGTAGCTGACAATGTCTTGGTAAATGGCAATGTTGTGGTATATTGCTATCATGAGGCTAATCTAAACAAACAAAATAAATGTTTGATTATATCGGATAAATCACCGGGGGATTATACGAAAAAACCTCGACTCGTGTCCGTCAAAATGACCAATTATTGCTTTTTTCTGTCACACTGAATGTGAGGGACGTTCCTTTATAGAGACTTCTGTTAATATAGATTTTTAGTCCAAGATTCTTATTTTATGTAGATCTGTGTTTTTCTAGAAAGATTTTTTTTTTTTCACTTAAATATTAAAACCTTGAATAAGACGAAATCTGTACGACCAATTATTGCCTTCTCAGATGTTAAGATCCGATGACGAGCTTTCATTGATATTTCCTACTGCTTACATTGATATATCTCTATATTAACCAAGCCTAGATTAGAATTTTTAGTGAAGTATGAAAAGAACGAAGGGGGAAAAAAACAGATGCGAAGAGAAAAGTAACTGTATTATTTTGCACATTTGTCACGGAAACTGAACTAAATTATGGGTGATTGGAGAAAGAAAGTGTGATTACTTATTTATATATTGAATTTTAGAGCCGAAGCGTCTTTCCCTGAAAATCACCTAACTACTTATCCATTTGAATTGATTTTTGTCTGGCTGTAAACGAAAAGAAATGGAAAAATCATATATGAAAAAAAAAAAAAAAAAATTAGAAAATATACAGAAAAACTTAATGGAAGCCTGAAAAATCAGAAATTTATATAGTTTAAAATGTCAGAAGAGTAAAATGTGCAAAATGTAAATATGTATGTATACAAATATATATATATCAATTATTTATTTCCAGTAGATAATGTCGGTCTATTTCTCCATTTACTCTCCTGATGTATGTCCTAATATTTTGCAGATTTTCCGAGCAGAACGTAAAAGTGTGACAAAGTTATTTCTGTAGACAAGATACACTTTTTTGTGGACGCAAAATACCAAACTACAGTGTGATTATCTATATATTGATGGACTGTAACTTGCCTGAATAATGCGATATAAAGGTATGTTATGGTTTTATCTATACTGTTGATGCATTATATAAAACATTTAAGTATCCTTCATCAGTGAGGTTTGTTACTGGGATAAGTGGCATACGGTTTTGTCTTAAAAAAATTTTTTAAAAGATGAAGAAAAGTAAAAAAATTGTAACGATTTCTTGATTTTATGTGTAAAGATATATTTAGCTGGTCTTTTTCGAAAATATTTGGACCGTTATATTCACATCAGCGTTGATGTTGTAGGCGTAGAGATTTGTTAGGATTTTTTTGAAATTATCGAGAACCACTGAAGGTTTTCTCTTGAAGTTTTATACATACCTACTGGGTCACATTTAAATGTCATTGGCCAAGTTCTGTACTAGAAAAACCTGTCTTACACTCCCATATAAGACGAGTGGCATGTTTTAAATGAGGTCGCATCCGTTTTATGAATGAATTGCGTTCTTAGTATGACGTCTTTTGCTGTTATGAATGAAGTTGTAAATTAATATGCTACTATAAGAGAAAAGTGCTAAATGAAAATAATAGTTTTCGAAATATGGTTTACGTGTTTTATACAAGAAAAAGAATCAAACACTGGCTATCAACTCTTGGTGTTATTTGTTAAGTGGTAACTCAGCAGAGCCTTAGTCGTTACTGCCGGAAACAGTTACCCTGGAGCTAGATATTCCTGTTATTACCGGCAGCCAGTGTATGAGTCTTACAGTACGTTACCTAGTAACCTTATAAACATCACTTCCTGTTGACATTTTGTTATATATTACAATAGAGGTGCGAACCTGGAAGGACGCGTTCTTGTACTCTTGATAGATGGCCAATTATCACAAGTTGTCTTCAAGTAACTGTTCTTAACTTGTATACAAATTAACTTTAACTACACATTGGCCGTTAACAATGAATTTTCATTTTGTACAGGTGGTCTTTTACAATATAAGTTATCATTTACTTTATGTGGTCTTTTATATTGTGTGGTCATTTATAAAAGGTTATTCTTGTATTTTCAGTTATAATTAAGTTGGAATTTTCTGACATTGAAAAGGGTTAGGATAAAATGCATTCTTTTGTTTTGTACAAAATTTAATGCTGTCCTAAAGAGTTGGTTGTGTTTGCATTTGCGTATGAGTTCAGAAAATATCTTAGAAGTACATAAAATGATTGAACTTCTGTAATGGATCTGTGACATTTTCATTCTTGTTTGAATGATTGGTTAGAATAAAATGGCAAGGAAGGTGCTGGGTTTGGAATCGCAAGTCTGAAATGTAACCAGAAAGTCTCGCTTACGTTGTAAAAATTGGTCTACAGTGATTGAAATTGCAAGAGATTTTGTACAAAAATTGTGACATGGAAATGTGTTCTGTTGACTGTGACAATTTAGTGCTTTAAGGGTATTAATCACCTATTCAGAGTGCCTCAATTTGTCCGTATTTAGTTTTAAGAAAGTATGTAAGCCATTGAAGTGATTTTTATGTTTGCCTTCTGGTTAAAACAAACTTTAACAAATGGTCTTTACTTCTGGAAGAATTTGCAATAAAAAGATAACTTTAAAATAACTTTTATCTCCCCTTAAGAAATTGTATTTTAATAGTTACCGCACAGATAGATAATCTTTTGATATATAGACATTGAACCAGTTATTTCCCCTGTTGATATTATAATTGGGCATTCCCCTCTTAGATTGAAGAGTTACCACCCCTGTTGATATTATGATATGGCATTCACCTCTTAGATTGAGGAGTTACTTCCCCTGTTGATGTTGTGATTGAAAATTCACCTTTCAGACTAGAGAGTTAATTCCCCTGTAGATATTATATTTGAACTGCCATCTCCAACATTGAGAAGTTACTTCTCCTGTTGATATTATGATTGAACAGTCTCCTTTCAGATTGAAGAGTTACTTCCCTTGTTTATATTATAATTGAATAGTAATCAGTTCTCTTAGATATGAGTGTTAACATCCCTGTGTATACTATAATTGAACAGTGACTTATTATATAGATGTTTTACTTCCCTTGTTAACATTTGTTAGTCTAGGGGCCCAACCAATGGTTAGGGTATATTTGTGTATTTTGCCTGATTATCTGTATGCTTGGCCAATCACATTTCCAATCTGTAACTGTAAGAGAGCCTCATTTTGTCATGTAGAAATATTACCATGACTTAAAGCTTTATTTTAAAATTCACCTTAATCTTAAAAGAATCCCCTATTTTCCCTTTAAAGAGTTAGCTTCCCTTAATGTCCTTTTACAGAGTTAGCTCCCCTTAGTCAGAAACTTCCCCTGTAAAGATGAACTTAAGTTCATAACACATGTGCTTCCAATTTAAAGAGTTGATATATGTTTAACTGTATGCCAGTTTATAACAGTGTTTATTGGTTGTTGTTGTGTTTCAGTTAAATCTTTTAGGGATCAAAGCCATGTCCCAAACCCTCTCTGTTACAACAGTCAAATATTATGAACGTTATATGGAAATTTTTAGACATTTTACATTGGGGAAGTTTTCCAATTGGGAATTAGTCTGTTACTGGACCCATCTAAGGATGGAAGAAAAATCACTGAAGTTGTTATTCTTGATTGAGATTTTGTTGAAAAATACAAATTATTCTGTAGTTACAGATAGACTTTACGACGCACTCTGTGTTGTGTAATTATTCTAATTTCAAGACCAAAGAAATGGTAATTTTTTCAGAAGAAATGCTCTTGTACCAGTCTTAGACTTTGCAATATGATTGGTTAGATTCTGGACATGGATTTGAAATTGACCAATGACAGGACTGAATTCAGAGACTGGTCTTCAATCTATAAAAAAATACTTTGGCAGTTATCTTTGTAGTTATAAAATTGGTATCAAGGGACATAATTAGGAAGTCATCTGTTTTCAGTCATGACTGAATTACTTTTCCTTTTTTTTTCTGTTTCAAAATTGTATCAAGATTACTCTCCCTTTGCATTGTAAGAATTGTCTCCCTTGTATTAAAGCACCACAGTTCACTGGGATCGGTATAACAAGTTTGAGGATAGATTTGTCAATACATTGTCCGTCTATTGATTCAGAAAGGAGATCAACACTACTGTATATGATATGACAGCAGCTAGTTTTGTCACAGTCTTACAGTGTTACAGGTTTCAGTGGTTTTCCTTTCTATAGCTGCTCCAATACTCAGTGGTGTGCATGATTTCACTGTGCTAAAATCTGTACTCGAATCAGTTCTCAGTATAAATAAACATGGCAGTCAGTTTTGTAACAGTTGAAGAGTGCACATTGTTCAATGATTCTTTTGTTTGTGTGTTTGACTATTTTGTATAAAATGCCTTTCATTAACAATTTTTTCTGTCTACTATAAATGAAACGTGCAAGGATCCGTTATTTGTTTGCTTACAATTGTAACCGTCTGCTGTTACATTTTACTCCCATAGGGCTGATTTGATTGATATTACCTGGGATGCAGGTTTTTCCTGCTTCATACATAATACTTGTGATGATTGTTCCGCGACAAACACGGTTACTTAGCAACCTAATTAGCTTGATATTAGCCGTACTTAAAAATACAGTGTTTGAGAAATGTTACGAATTTAATGTTAATTGTTGATATGTAAAATCAGCCCAAGACCTGCAGGCACTGTGATCCATGGGTGGCAACAGATTCTATCCATGCAACCAGCGCAGCCCAAGATCTGCCGGTACTGTGATCTATGATGTCTGAACATGATCTGCTCTGTTCACTATGCAGTCAGTACAAATTTTGAAATTTTTCTAAAACAGATTAGGGATACATGCATTCCCTACGTACATTGGAGGCATGTTCATATCAATATTGATGAGTATATTTGTTACAGATATTTGAGTTGTTTTCGTAAATTGTCTCGTATTACAATTATTTATAAAGGTATGTCACGTCTTTGATATATTTGACAACTGTTACATAAGTAAGACAGATTTGTCAGAAATTTAAAGGTAACAGTATATTGGTTGTTTATTTTCTCAGAGACTTTGTATTATAAATGTGGTCTGAGCGTCTACCGATAAATTTTTCTACCTTTGGTTGACATGTCTTTTTTTTGTCTTTTTTGAAATATATTACAATTTGCTATGTTTCAACGCTGTCTTACACTTGACAGAAAATTATTTATGGTTTTAAAAGGAGATTTAAAAATGGCATACTCAAGTTACTTTCTAAGAAATAAAGTTAGCGAGAGAATAAGGTAGGCGTGGATACAGGAGGGAGCAGCTGTTTCCTAAGTTCTTATTTAGCCGTTCATTGTTAATATGACTTTAGTTGTCTACCTCTTTTATAAATTAAAAGAGCTTCATTTATTGTGATTCTCTGATTTTCTGATTCTTCGAAACATGTATAGGAAACACGCAACAATACTTGTGGATTTAAAAGTGGCGCATGGCGTAACGAGTAATCCTGGCTCAGTACTTTGACTAAGTACAATGCGGTGAATGTTTTTTGTTGTTTGTTTGTTCCGTTTTTTTTATGGTTTTTTTTTTGTTTTGTTTTTTCAGATTAATTTTAAATGAATTTGTAATTGGAAGGTCTCATCTCTTGTATACAAGCAAATTATTCTGATGATGTCTGTAAAGAAAGGGATAGTCGATAATTTAGTGAGAGATTTTTGCATGTGCTCTTGTATTTACATTTTTAAACACAGCATTTAGTTGTATGAAATATTTATTTTCTGTAAGTTATTGTTTGAAAAAAAGTTTGTTGTCATCTATGGAAAAGTTGTTTGTTTAGAACAAAGGAGTAACAAATGCAGGTATGGAAGAAATTCCTAAACTCATCAAATAAGCATCTTGAACTTGTCCTACTTTTGTTTTGGAACTGTTATATTCTTAAGTTAAACAACCAAGAGTATCTGGACCTCAACCTCATTGACATTGGTGCGGAAATTCTATATATGTCTGACTCTGGACTTTTTGCCAGAAGAATAGTAGATACACAGACAACGCCCCTCCCAACTATTTTGAGTGGTTTTGATACCCTAGGCAATTTGTGTCCGTTATGTTTACACTTTTTATTTTACAGGGTGGATAATTCCCCCCTCCCCTTTGTTTTTCGGCCATGGACAATTACCCTACCTTTATTTTGATGATTCCCCTCCTGTGTAGTGTAGTAGTATAGACTATTTGCTGAATTAAGTTCCCCTTACCATTGCAGTGACACTGTCACATTCTTAGGGTAAGCCAAGATGTACAACCGGAAATACCTAGGTGGAATTAATTTCTGTTTGTTCAATTTTATTCTTTACAAAATTATTTCACAAACCTTAATAAAAAAAATATGTAAACAAATGAAGTTAAAATTTTTGATAAGTAAAATTAAAAAAGAATCTGTCAGTCTTGTATGTGAGCATGTTGAAAAAAAAGATTAAGATTTCCGCACCCCAGATTGATATTATCACTACAAGTCTTTTAAGGAAACATTTCATTTGAGCAATTATCAAATTCGTTTTTCTTACGTCTTTTATTAGCTCGACTATTCGAAGAATATGAGAGCTATTGTAGTCGCCCCGGCGTCGGCTTCGAGGTCAGCGTCGGCGTCTGCGTTGGTTAAAGTTTTTTGTAAAGTCAAATATCTCAATTTAATATTACTTGAGATATTCAATTGAAACTTACAATACTTATTTATAGTAACAAGGTACATCAGATGGACAAGTTGGATAACTCTGCCTACAATATTGACAGAATTATGCCCCTTTTTAATTTAGAAATTTTGGTTAAAGTTTTTTGTAAAGTCAAATATCTCAATTATTGCTTGAGATATTCAATTGAAACTTACAATACTTATTTATAGTAACAATGTACATCAGATTGACAAGTTGGATAACTCTGCCTACCATATTGACAGAATTATGCCCCTTTGGAACTTAGAAATTTTGGTTAAAGTTTTTTGTAAAGTCAAATATCTCAATTATTGCTTGAGATAATCAATTGAAATTTAAAATACTTATTTATAGTAACAATGTACATCAGTTTGCAAAATTGCATAACTCTGTCTGCAATATTTGCAGAATAATTTGCCCCTTTGAAACTTAGAAATTTTGGTTAAAGGTTAACGGTCTTCAAAGATATTTACTTGAAACTTTACACATGCACTTATGGTCATAATTGGAGGGTCATAATTGTATGTCACTGACCAAGTTCCATAACTCTATCTTGCATTAAGGCTGATTCATATCCCCTTTTCTACTTAGTCTCTTGGTTAATGTTTACATGCAAGTTTTACATATCTCAATAACTATTAAAGATATTTGTTTAAAACTTCACATATGCATTTAGTGTCATAATTGTAGGTCACTGACAAAGATCCATAATTCTATCTTGCATTTAGGCTGATTTTTCTCCCCTTTTTCAACTTAGAAATTCATGGTAAAGTTTTGCTTGTAAGCTGTTATCTCAATAACTACTGAAAAGTTTGTGCCTTTTTTGGGACAATTTTATGCATTCATAATAATAAAGTAGTGATTTACTTGATAAAACATCTTAATAACAAGCCTTTGTACCTTTTCTGTCAAATTTATGTATTCATAGGTAATTAGTATTATTATACTCAATAAAAACCCCTTGTGACATTACCTTCCGAATAGTCAAGCCAATTCTGTATAATTAGACTCTCTCTAAGGCCTATAACATGAATTTATAAAAAAAAATTAGCCCTTTTGTGAACTTAAAAAATTTAACAATATCAAGGCTCTTTTACTATCAAGCACTTAGAATAGTCGAGCGTGCTGTCCTACCTTAATAAAAAAAATATGTAAACAAATGAATTTTAAATTTTGGATAAGTAAAAATAAAAAAATTCTGTCGATCTTGTATGTGAGCATGTGGAAAAAATTAAGATTTCCGCACCCCAGATTGATATTATCACTACAAGTCTTTTAAGGAAACGTTTCATTTGAGCAATTATCAGATTCGTTTTTCTTACGTCTTTTATTTGATACAGGATTAATTATCAAATTCGTTTTTCTTGCGTATTTTATTTGATACAGTCCAAATTAGCAACCATTCCCTAACCTGGTCATGAACAATATGATATTGATGAGTGTTTCTTTCATACTTGATAGTCAGGTCATTGTGTACTTTTAAAGTTTAAGAGCACTTGATTCTGAGGAAGTGAAATATTTAAATAAATAGTATTATAATTAGCTGAGGGGAAATTAAGTAACATGGTGGCCATGGGAACAATATGTCATTGGCTTTCAGCAATACCCTCAGTACAGTAGAAGACACCACTAGCATTCTTTGACCTAATGGCAGGTCAATTTCTGGAGTTTTGTCCTAAAATAGAGGACTACCAATGTTTACTTTGACCTGATGGCAGTCAAATTTATAGCATTTTGCCCTAAGATCTAAAATCAAGAACTTCCATTGTGTACTGATAGCAGCTTAGTTCCTCAATTTGTCGTAAAAAATGGAAAGTAACTAAATCAAACTCAAAATGAGGTAAAGGGGTCAAAGTTTATTTAACTTTTGTTATACATTTGTATATAATCAATTGTAAGACTTTCAGACCAGTCCTTTATTGCTGCATGCTGTAAAATAAAAAAATCTGAAAATATTGGAAATTGCGTCAAATCTTTCCCCTGACATTTGATTCTGTTCACGAAGAGGAAAATAAGTGCTGGGTGATACAGTATTGTATCTTTGGTCTTTATTTAAATATAGATAGGATAATAATGTTTGTATTATAACAAAAAAAAAAGGTCTTCAAATATTTACATCATAATGATCCACAACTTTCATTGGATGATTTATCAATTATTCATACATTTTAAAATTAATATTTCTGAAATATAAATCAATTTAAGGATGATTCTTTAGTTATTTATTTTTTAAACTTTCTATAAATTGGTACACTTAATCGTTGTTGTTGTTTTCTTCTCAGTATCAAAGAGCCGTATTTTTTTCAAATGTAGGAATTTCCACATGTGTTGACCTAGATAAGTTCCAAGCATGAATACATTGTATTCATCAGTAAATGAAAACAGCTCACATATTCGATTAATCACATTTTTGTCCTTTGTTTGGCAAGTTTCAGTTCAGAATTTTTTTTTTAGATTTTCAGTTGAAGAATATCAGCTATAAGATGGACTAAACAATATGTTGCATATTTCTTCCTAACTTTTCTCCCACACCAGTCTTTTCTACCCAAAATTTTTGTTTACTACAACTATTCCAGTTTTGAATTTAGATCATTCCCAGCCTTGCAATTAAGGTATCTGCCTTTTAACCCTAGAGATTGTTGGTTCAAGCCCTAACTTCAGTCACAAGTAGTAGAATAATTGAATGTGAGTGAAATCTGAAGTCCTTTTGTAACAGAAGACTTATAATATTATGATATATGTTAGAAGTGATGTCAAACAAAAAAAAATATATATATATATGTATTACATGGCTGCCGTCTGTTTTCTGGGTTATAGATGTGTTATAAATATTCCTGACAGGTTATATGACTGTATATAAACAGTTGTTTGCAGTATAACCCTCGACTTGTGGCTCGGGTTATATTTCCAAACATCTGTTTATATAGGACCATATAACCTGTCAAAAATATTTATAACTAACAATATAATTGCAAGTTAATTGTTTTGATTCTAGTCAGTATTTTAGGATTATTCAAGACGTTATAATTTTGAATGAATATTTGATACCTTATTTTATCCTTGTACGACTATACAGGATATTTTAGTAAGTTTTTATTGTTTATTTGATTCCTGTGTTCATTTCAAATCAAGTTGATTGTTCGACTTTTTGCGATTGTAAGAGATGATAGCTACTTTTATGTGCTGAATTGACGTTTACGCTCCACCGAGTCCACTGCACTGTAAAATACAACTCCAATGAAAATGTTACTGAGGGGATACTTGAAAGTGACATAAATAAACAGAAATAGGGTTGTATTGATTGCTTTGAAAATTAAAAAAATCATCCTGTCATACGTTTGCATTGATTTATCATCATGATAAATAATAGATTTTCTGCTATAAATACAAAGGTTATAAAATATGCTGTAACATTTGTTTCAGATTATTGGACTCTTAGTAATGTTAAACTTGTGCCATTTTAAAGTAATAGGTGTGTAGAACAGTAAACATGGAAGTTTTGTTAAAATTTTAACATGTGTTGTGTTTATATTTTTAATATGTTGAAACAATTATAACAACATATATACATATATATATATGGTGGCCAGTTTGGATTCTTAGTTACTTTTGTAACAATTTATGTGTGGCTGTGAAAGAAGAAGATTGCACAAACTAACTGAAGAGAGAACAGAATTATATTATGATTTATGCAAACTGTGCTTTATATGGATTTATAATGAGTGTACATGTAGTTTATAAGGTAATACATTTAGTTTATAAGGTAAAACATTTTGTTTATAAGGTAAAACATTTTGTTTATGGCCTAAAACATGTAGTTTATAAGCTAAAACATGTAGTTTATAAGGTGAATACATGTAGTTTATAAGATAATACATGTAGTTTATAAGGTATAGAAGTGGTTTATAAGGTAATACAGGTAGAATATAAGGTAATACATGTTATTTATAAGGTAAAACATTTTGTTTATAAGCTAATATATGTAGTTTATAAGCTAAAACATGTAGTTTATAAGCTAAAACATGTAGTTTATAAGGTGAATACATGTTGTATATAAGGTAATACATGTGGTTTATAAGGTAATACATGTCGTTTATAAGGTAATACATGAAGTTTATAAGGTAACACATCAAGTTTGTAAGGTAATACATGTCGTTTATAAGGTAATACATGTGGTTTATAAGGTAATACATGTTGTTTACAGATAATACATTTAGTTTATAAGGTAAAACATTTTGTTTATAAGCTAAAACATGTAGTTTATAAGCTAAAACATGTAGTTTATAAGGTAATACATGTAGTTTATAAGGTGAATACATGTTGTTTATAAGGTAATACATGTAGTTTATAAGGTGAATACATGTAGTTTATAAGCTAAAACATGTAGTTTATAAGCTAAAACATGTAGTTTATAAGCTTATACATGTATACACATTGAATTATAAACAGTCGTGTATTAAATTATAAACAGTGCAGTATTGAATGATAAACAGTGCACTATTGAGTGATAAACAGTCAGTATCAAATGAAAAATACTGCAGTATTAAATGATAAACTGTGAGTAGATGAACAGTGTTGTAGTAAACCATGAAAAATAATTTAATCTAAAATTTGTTGTCAAAAAAGATTGAAGTGTAAAAGGACTTCAGTCGTGCAAAGAAATTTAGTAGAAATGAGGTACCATAGGCAGAGCTAATTTTCACCAAATTTCCTGGAAAGAAATTCCTAATCACATTTAAAAGACAATTAAATGTATCTGTTTTAAGGAATGAAAAGCGGAATCTATGCGAGTTATTTAATTAAAGGTGTGAGTTTAAGGAGAAACCTGTCTGACTCTATATTTTCTGTTTGGTATTATTTTCAGTTATGTAAAATATCTGCAAGTTTGGTGGTGATTTTCACGCCTTTAATTTTACTGTAATCTTGCCTGTTCATGGTGTTTTGTCTGCTAAGGTGTGAAAAGATTCACTGCTGAATGTTTATATAGGTCATACTATGATGTGAGTTTTGTTTTGGAAATTTTAAGGCTTTTCTTCCTTTTTTGCAACAAGGACGATATAAACATACACCCCACTGACTTTTTTATGGGTTATTTTGTTTGTCAAATTAGATCAGATCTATTGCATCAGATTTTGTAATTTTTATTTTAGCATATTTTGTCTAAGGTTCCAAATGGCGTTCATTGAAGACCAACTGTGATTAAAGACCACTCACTGAATTATCGACCACATTAATGAGCTGTGCCATGACAAAACCAACATAATGTGCTTGCGACCAGCATGGATCCAGACCAGCCTGCACATCCATGCAGTCTGATCAGGATCCATGCTATTCGCTTACAAACCCTATAACAAGTAGAGAAACTGATAGCGAACAGCATGGATCAGATACGCAGGCTGGTCTGAATCCATGCTGGTCGCAAACAAATTATGTTGGTTTTGTCATGGCGCGGCTCATTTATTAGACAGTTTATCACTTTAAGGTTTGACATTTGTTATTATTAAAATAATATCGATAAAACATGATATTTGATAACTTTTATAATTTTCTATATTTTAGAGCTGGGAGTTCGATGTTGGTCACCATGCATACAACTTCACCTGCAGTAATGGTAAGTTAATGATTTAACTATCTGAATACTCAAATGCCCTTAAAGTAAAATGGCCTTCTTTTGAGCAGAAAATGGTAAATAAAAAGGGCCTCTGTGCTTGAAATTTTTGTGTCTTAGATTCGGCCCCCAAAAAGAAAAACAGAAAATAGATTCACAAGGTCACTGGGAATATTTTAAACACTTCGATGTTTGCCATATATATTACAGGACGCCCAATCTCTATACTTTCCTTTATTTTGGCCTTGAAAAATCCTATATTTTGTGTGCATATAATTTTCAGGGTGCCCACTCTCTATATTTTCCTATATATTGCCCACAAAAAATCCTTTATTTTTGGCGGCATTCCTATGATGCGTCGGGGAAAAAGCGGACGCCCTGAAATTCTCTTTCCATCATATTACATTATAAGCATTATCTGGCCACAAATTAGAACTAGATATGAGCCGCGTCATGACAAAACCAACATAATGGGTTTGCTACCAGCATGAATCCAGACCAGCCTGCGCATCCGCGCAGTTTGATCAGGATCCATGCTGTTCGCTTACTAACCCTATAACAAGTAGAGAAACTGATAGCGAACAGCATGGATCCTGACCTGGTCTGGATCCATGCTGGTCGCAAACCCACTATGTTGGTTTTGTCATGACACGGCTCATATTTTCTTCAGTAAGATTTATTTTGTCTTTTACAGTCATTAGAACAGAGTAAAAACTGTGTTGAGGAAGACAACGATGGAGATGTTCTTAAACAGGAAACTCAAGATCTTGCCGGTTTGCTGTCATCTCCGGAAACTAAGACGCGAGATAACGGCACACCGTCTGGCATCAAATCTGAGCTTAACTCTGCAAACAATTCCGATATCAAAGACGAAGTGAAGGAAGAGATCTCCATCAAGAATGAGCCGGCCAATCCTGGAAGTGTTGGCAAAATGCCAAACGGAGATGCAAATTCAGGTGTGTATATTTTTCTAAATATATATGTAACATACGTAATCATAAATTAACTTTCAATATTTATATGATAATCATGTTCGACATTGGTATTGTAGTATATTGTCGAGTTGAGAAGCCTATATTAAACTGTGAAATTGTACGATAAATGATGAAACGATAGTTATGAATGAAATAATTTTTTATGATATTTCAGATATGGATAAAAAAGTCGGGACACCCGGAGATGTGAAACCACCGGATAAAGGTAAAGTGTCTTTTATTTGCCATTTTTCTTATGCCTTTATCATTTTAGTTTGAACCTTCAGTTGTTTAAGTACAATAATTTGCCTCTTTTAATTAGTACAGTAAAATTTGTATTAAGCGACTGCGCAAGGGAAACACCAAAAAATGGTTGTATGATACAATGGTCACTTTAAGACTAAGTTTGAGCGAGAAAAAATCAAAATTTAGTTATAAGATGAATTCAATTAATATTGATCCATTACATCCATGTTTGAAATTTTTCAAGAATTATTAAGTTTAAAAGATTAAAATCTTGACCATGACTAGCTGACTTATCAATGGTCGCTGGTCACATTGAGCAAAAGTCGCTTAACTCATTAAAGATAAAGAGAGAAAATGGCGGGGGGGGGGGTATTTAAAGTAATGACTTTAGACATAATTGATTAAAAATCAGAGGTCAGTTGAGAAGGTTTGACTGTAATCATACTTTTGCTCAATGGTTAAGTTTACTGACGTTGAGCCAGTTTCCTGTCACTGCTGTGAGTTTGAATCCTCCAGTTACTTTGGAAACTTCCATGTGAGGAAGTTGTCCGGCCTCAGGTTAATGGTACTATAATGCTATCCTTGATTTTTCATTAAATTTTTTCCTTTTAAAGCTGAATGCCTCCAGCTAACCCAAAATAGTTAAAAGAAATCTAAATCCGAGAGAAAAAAAATGTTCTAAGCTTTTAAGAAAAAGATTCACGATTCAAGTGATAATTTACATGTTATGTGTGAATAATGATTGACTTTGCAGTATTTATCACCATATTTCTACTGTGACTAATACAGTCAGGGCTATTTTGACCTTCCTTTTGGTTAATTTACGCGGACTTTATAACATGTAAATTACTATAATTTGTTCACTTCACAATGTTTCAATTTTAAAATAGATTTTCAAAATTTTCATGAAAATTAGCATGAATCTGGAGGCATGCTGCTTTTGATGTCATCAAAAAGTTTTAGTGTGAAATTCTTGCAGTATAAATCAATACAAACAATGGCAATATTGGTGAATGTTGTAGATCTATCATATGTTAATGTAGTTGTTATTTTGTGAGCTTTTAGGACAAAAAGAAACACCAGCATTTGGCATCTAGCATTAATTCCGAAGCCAGTCTGGTTTATGGCATGGCCTTTTTTCAGTAATTGTCTTTTTTTTTCTCACTTGAAAAAAACTTCGAAGAACCGGACATTAAGTGTACATCAGCATAGATTTTACCTTTGTAATTAATTTTCAAATGAAGATAATTCTCTCCTTTTAAAAACTTTCTCAGTTAATGGTAGTTTAAATTCATTTTAAAATGTAAACCCAGGTTGCATGTTCATGTGTGAAATATATACATTTACCTTTGTGGCCATTTTCCTGTCACTCTGTTTATTCGTAGACTTACAAAACAGTGTAATATAGGGGCATCCATGTCCTGTGGACACATTTTTAGTTGCTTGATTATCTCCCTTACTTTTATAATATTAGCTCTAAAATAGATCAGAGATATTCAGTACAGACTTGAAATACTTGTTTTCTATTCAGAGCAGGTTATTCTTTCAATCAGTTTTGCATAATGTAATGCAAACTATATTATCCAACCCAAAGAAATTGTGGCGAGCCCTGCTCTTCGGAAAGCTTTTATATTATTTTTTAACCATAAGTGTCTATGTATGTCATAATTAGAATATTAATTGCTGTGATTATCTCTTAAATATTTAGTGATAGCTTTTGCTTTGTTACTGGTTGATGCCTGATTTACACAATTTGCTTAAAACTTAGTTAAATAAATTGAGCCGCGTCATGACAAAACCAACATAATGGGTTTGCGACCAGCATGAATCCAGACCAGCCTGCGCATCCGGGCAATCTGATCAGGATCCATGCTGTTCGCTATCAGTTTCTCTACTTGTTATAGGGTTTGTAAGCCAACAGCATGGATCCTGATCAAAACTGCGTGGATGCGCAGGCTTGGTCTGGATTCATGCTGGTCGCAAACCCATTATGTTGGTTTTGTCATGACGCTGCTCAATGTACATTTTGATACATTTCAGCCAAACAAGAGCAAAATGGTAATCCGAATACCCCGAATATTGGTGACCAGATGCAGAGTCCAGCTGCCATGAATCCGATGCATCGTGGGAATATGTCCATGGTTATGAGTCCGGGATCTGCTGGTATGGGTCAACATATGGGTCCGCAGATGCCTCCCGGAGGACCACCTATGGGTCCTGGACCTGGTCCTGGGCCGGGAATGCCAGGCAATCAACCTGGTATGATGGGACCTATGGGGCCCGGTGGGCCAATGGGCCCTGGTCCTAATGGACCAATGGGTCCTGGACCAAATGGAGGGATGCCACAGCAACAGGTAGTTAGTGAGGGGCAGTTGATGCAGCAACAGAGTGAGATTTTTGTCTTCACCACACAACTGGCGAACGAAGCTGCCCAAGCTGTACAGGGTGGCCAGTATAAAAATATACTGTCCTATCACATGGACCAACCTTCAACTAAATCTTTCCTACAGGTAGCCTCCTCCTCCGCCCTGAAATCTCTTCTGTGTTCCTTTACAAACATTCCTTTGAGGCTTGCTTAGAGGTTGAGGCTTGTCATAGGGTTTAACTGTTTACTTGAGGCTTGATCTCCACTTGAGTTTTGTCTGAAGTTAAGAGCCATATCATAACTTAGAACTAAACATGATTTTATTCTTTCCTGAGGCTTAGAGCTAAGCTAAACTCCAGACTCGTCTAAGGCCAAGAACTCAATATTTTTCTAGGCTTCAAGCTTGACTTGAGTGTTAAAACTAGAGGCTTTTCCAAGGAATAGAACTAAACTTGGAGCTAGATGAATTTAAGACTCGTGTATGCCTCAATACTAACAATAAGTGTTTACAAAGGCTTAGCTTGTCTTGAGCTGAATTTACTGTTTTGTATTGTATTTTAATCCTTTAAATCCATATGAATGCATTTAAGGGTTGATGGTAGAAGATAGATACATGTAGTCAGGTGCAAACCAGTTTTGAGGTCAAAAAATGAAAAAGTTACTGGTCTCTCTATCTACCCTTCAACTGCTCACCCTAGGCTTTATTTACCTTTTAACTTTTTCAAAATATTTTCTTTTTAATATATAAATAAAAAATTAAAGAATTTTTCTTCTGTTGAATGTTTACACAAGCTGCGAACTTGCCATGCCTTATTTTCCTGTATTAAGGGCCAGATCAGGCTGTCTGCTTGATTTGAATAAATTTGTTCAACAATATAAAATAGGTAGAGTCAATGTTTGGCAAGCTTCAGACTATCTTGCAAGCCATCTTAAAGGAACACAGAAACTTGGGAGCTCATTGGAGAAGCCAGGCTGTTGGATCAAGGATTAAATTTCCAAAACATTAAATGACAGAAAATCATAATTATGTTATAAAATTACACATGGAAATTGGTATTGATGCAAAGAATTGATATAAATATGGAAAAAAAGCACTGAAATGATACATGATTTTGATAAGTTAGGATACCATTCCAATTACTTTCGCAAACCTATTCATGATTAAAATGAGAGTAATAAAACAAAACAAAAAAGTTTAAAAGCTTTAGAATGAATCTTGACAACAAAACAGAAAAAGAATGTTAATTCCTTCATTTTTTTTTCTCAAAAGAAGTCAGCTTTGTGGCAGTAATATTGTTGAAGACGAAATCCATTCTTTCTGTTACAAAATGCTAATGTCTTGCATGCCGAGTGTCTTACAAGATTTCACTGTCAACCTTCATACAGCACTATCCATGAAAACAGTAATAACCCTGCATGTCCGAATGTTCTAGATTAATACAATGTTACACTCTGCATTATCAGATTTTATTTTTTGGTGATGGCTAGCGTTTTTTTTTGTGCCTTGTTGCTGATTTTTTTTTTTCCGAAATAACATTTTTTTTATTTTTTTTGTTTCCAAGTGACGAAAAAAATAACCTTTGTATACTCAAAATATTCCTTCCTTTATATAGCCTTACTATTATAACCTCCTTCCCTCTGTGAAACATAAACTACATAAAAAGAAACATTTATATTTGGAAAATTAACCCTTTGTCCTACATTGCCTGCTTGTCTATTAGAGATTTTTGACTGTTAATTAATTGCTTGTTACTGTTTCCAGTTGCACGGGACATTCTTAAATACTCGCACATTGAAAGTTGTATTCTTATTAAACTGTTGAATCTTAATTTTTTCTCAGTCATGCACTGTATTGTATTTGTGAATGGAAATTGATAAGGGGAGCTCACTCCAGACGGCTGATAGATATTTTGTTTTTGGGAGTTATTTTCTAAGTCCATTAAAGGGGAAACAACTGTCTTGTTATATGTAAGGTTTAGAGAATCATTTCATTGGACTTTGGGGTTTTTAACATCTTCTCTGAAAGACATGTTACATTTGCACCCCTTGCATTTTTTGTAGTTTATCTATGTAAAAAACTGGACAATTATATTTGCTCATTTGAGGTAAAGAGACAATTAATAATATTCTAATAACATGTGACCATGCCTTTGATTCATTTAAAATTTAGTAGTTTGGTCTCTTGGTAAAACTATAAAAATAAGAGTAATACTTGTGAAGTCAATAATACATATTTTATTTAAAATCAACAGAAAAATTTCCCATTTTTAGAATCAATGAAAGTGTTTTGTTTTGTTTTTTTAAAGAAAATTAATTAAGCTTTGGGTGGGGAGTGGGGAATGCTGGGTATTAAGGAATGTCCTTACTGGAAACAAAAAAATATAACCAATGTTTGTGTATAATTGTGTTACATGTACGAGCAATATCCTTCAAACGAAAACAGACTATGAATGTTTTTATCATGTTAGGTGAGCGATATAAGGACCATTATGGTTCTCTTGTTCTCATGTTAAAGTTTTATTAGAGATGTTGGAGAAATTGTTTGCTTGAGTTGTAGTCAATGATTTAGAAACAAGTCAGGACATTGGTCAATATGTTAAATTATTGCTCGGAATTAACCAATCAAATGTCAGGATTTTAGACGAGTCTCTTGGTCTAAAGTTAGATAAGTAGCTGCATCGTCAAGTGTCACACTAGTAATCTAAGGATTGCTGACCGCTTGGGTTCTAACCTTGTCAGGGGCAAGCTGTTGTTTTCTTGAGCAAGAAATTTATTGTTTATTACTGGTTTGTTCCAGGAATGGATTAAAGAGTGTTTCAATAAGCTTAGACCTTCCAACACAGTCAAACTTATATAAATTTATATAAACTATAGTTAAAATTTAAGTCACTATTTTATATGTACCGCATTTATATATTATTATGTCAGTTTTGAGTTAAATGAATAGAATGTGAACAAAATTATGGTACCTTAGATAATTCTGTCACACAGACTTTGTAAAGATAGGAAAATATTGTACAAGAACATGCATAATCTTTTTGACGGCAGGTACATTGTAATACCAAAAATGATAGTTTATGATTTACTGAAATTTAAGAGCACAAGACTTAGGTTAACTATAGATTATGAATTATTACAGTTCAAGAGAACAAGACTTCTATGTCATTAAAATATTTCTAAAGTTATATGTTCTTTTTTCTTTCTCAGAAAAATCCGAAGATGCGGGGAGGAGCTGGGATGTATAACATGCAAGGTATGCGTAACAAAATGGGTATGATGAATAACCCTATGGGTCCAATGGGTGGCATGCCTGGTGGGCCAGGTCCCGGTCCCATGGGATACGGGCCGGGCCCAAATTCATCGAATAGTGTTGCGCAATGGGTACAACAACAGAATCAAAATTTACAAGAGCAGGGACTAGGAATGAACGATGGTGACCCTCGTATGATGATGGGGCCGAATAATCCGAATTTTTCGCAAATGATGATGGACGAAAGAATGTTCGATCCTGATTTTGGCGGCCCAGGAGGGCAAATGAATAATATGAACTTAATGCAAAGTAAAGTTCCGAATGAAAATTTGACTCCTGAACAATTACAAAAAAGAGAGGAGCAGTTAGCTAGTATTCGTAAACTTCAACAAATGTTATTTCCTGAGCAAAGAAATCAACAAGGTTTTCACCCAGGGCAAGGTCCTGGTGGGCAGGGGATGATGCCTGGGGATATGGGGGGTGGTATGAATATGTATCAACAAAGTATGATGTCAAAACGTGCAATGATGTCGCAACAAAACATGATGGGTTCGCCACATGGGATGATGGAATCTAGGCAGGAAATGATGTCACAAGAACAATTTATGATGTCACAGGGTATGTCACAGTTCGGTCCGGGTCCTCACCCGCAGAACATGCAAAATTTGACTCCCGCTCAAAGAGAGTGGATGAGACTTCAGCAAGAATATATGGCGGAGAAGAGAGCACACCAGCAGCAACAAAGGCCGCCCATGGGACCCAACGGTCCACAAATGGGCCCAAACGGTCAACCAATGGGGCCGGGGCAGCCTCCACCATCTTATTACAGTTCGATTGCTCAAAAACAACGACACGGGTCTGTTGGCATGGGATCTCCTACCTCACCGAACATGAATGGGCCAATGGGCTCTCCGTCTGTGGCTGTCTCAGGTAAGATGCTGAAGTTTTATTTCTCCAAACATGAATTAGCAAATCTGCTCATCATCTTGTAACCAGGGGTATGAAATTGATCCGAAGAATCCAAATTTTGTTTTCTAGGGTCAAAGATCTTTTGAATTGAAATGGCTTCTTTAATTGTTTATATCATATGAGTAAATTTCTTATTTCCATGCATCTTTTTATCTTAGGCCGTCTCAATTCTTGAGTCAGTTACAAAAAACTATTAAGTAGTATCTAGTCTGTTAAACAAATTAGCCGCTAAAAAAGCCTTAAAGCTGCACGCCTCCAAATGAGCTAAAATATTTCAAGAAAATGAAAATTGAGAAAAAAGTACTAATATTTCAAGAAAGGTAAAAACAATCAAGATCAATTTTGAAGTTTACATGTTATTTGCGATTTAAGACTAATCTTGCAGAATTTTATCACTATTGCGTTACTAACGTAGTAAGGGCTTTTTTGCACATTTTGACCTCTTTTTGGTCATTTGCATGGATTGTAAGTGCCAATTGCATTATGTAAATAACTTTTATTTTGTTCACCTCACAATATTTTACTGTCAAATACATTATCAAAATTTTCATGAAATTTAACATAAATCTGGAGGCGTGCTGCTTTAAAGGACATCTCAACTGTTGGGATAATGTTGATTAAATTTAATAGAATAATCTGTGGGTGATACCAAGCAAAATATGCTCTAAGTATAACAGTCTGCTGAACAAGGTCTGCTGAATATAGAATATAAGATGTAGATATTTCTCCTCACTCAGTAAATACTAGGGTGATTTTAATGAAACTTGATAGGAGGGTCCTAATAATGAAATGTATTATGTAAACAATCTGCTCAGGTAAGCGATTTAGGGCCCTCTTGTTCTAATCAGTACTGACAGTATTCAGCTTTCACTCTGACTGAAGGTTCTGTTAACTGAGTTGAAGGAGTGTAAGTACTATTTTGCTTGCATGTATTGTTATTTTATTTCGACGGTAAGAAGTTATTCCTTGTGGTGTCCGTGGTGGAGTGGTTATGGTTGTTGCTCTTTGCCCCTCACCCCTGTGATAAAGCTATCCTAGCTTACTGAACATCTGTGGTTTTACTAGGGTGTCTGTTGGTGCATTGAGGGGCACCTTAGGTCTTTCTACACCAGTAAAGCTTGAATGTGGCCATATCACTTTTACTTGATTACTTTGTAACCTTAAACACAATAAGAAAATTGAATAAATTCAAATTTGTTTTTTGATAATTAAACATTTGATAAAATTTAAACTTAAAGGGATTATAACTCAGGCAAATAAATGACAAAATATTAAAATGATCTTTTGATCTCAAATCACGTTATAATGATATTATTTTAAAATCCCAGCATGAATTTCTGTATTAAATTCTTTATAGTTTGGGTTTGAAGCCTAAATATAACTATATATTATATTCAACGAAATTAAGATCCGACAGAATCACCGAGTAGTTTTAAAACGAGTTTTGTGACTTAAACAAACCCTGGAAGTTACAATAACAGATATTATGGATATTGTATGATTGAAACAAGTCTAAGTCATTCATTTGACATGTTCTTTAACATTTCCAAAGTTCACTGTGACAAGTATTTGTGAAATCTTAATGCTCTAACCTGACCCACGTGGGTCAGGTTAGAAAACCATCATTTAATACTTTATAATGAGAAAAGATTTGTTCCTGTGACTGCCTAGTGTATTCATTTTGAGGACATTTACAGAATAATGAATGAAAAAATCAAAACAAAGAAATGAAAATTTTGCCTGTGTCTCTCTTTAAGATGAATTGACATTTATATATTCGGAAGTATTTCATATTTGTTTGTAAATGAAAGATTTTCATTTAGAATTTAGCTTTTGCATATTTGCAATTTTTATTTCACATTGATTCTTTGATAAATTGCTTTTTAATTTAGCATAAAAGTAATGCTTAGCATAAAAATTAATATATTGTCCTTTGAAACATCTTATTATAAAATCTTATTATACAGTTACCAAACTGAAAATTTAAACTAATCTATACTACTTATGAGAAATTGAATAACAGGGTTTCATAAAGCTTTAAAACAATCTTATTATATATACAGTAACCAAATTGAAAATTTAAACCGTTGTTACATTTTCAGGTCCAGATCCAAACGATACACTATCATTTCCAGGTCATCAACGGAAAGGATCTTTCTCTGGTATGGACCCGATGGGCCCAATGGGGCCTGGTATGGGTCCAGCACCCGGCATGGGTCCAGCACCCGGCATGGGTCCGTCAATGGATCCAATGATGCAGCAAGGATCTCCGATGAATCATAACATGGGCGGTCACATGCCGCCTTCTCATGGAATGAAAAACTCTCAGGTGTCTTTACAAAGGGCAGGTAATCCAGAACAATTTGTACCGGAGATGCCTCCTGGTGGGCAGGTTTCTGGTTCGAACGCATCGGCTAACAAACCGCCTCCTAGCTATGCACAGTCTCAGTCGACGAAGAGAAAACGAGATGACATGGAGGAACTGTGTAAAAACTTACAACCGACGCCCTCTCCTCAGCACATTAGTTATCTTAACCAGTTTGACGGTCAGGAACTGACTATTACTAAACAAATAAATACTGCATATCGTGATACGAACACTAGTGAGTCTCAATCCAGCCATTATACTCAAAATAATCAAATGGTGAACTCTCCGTTACACGCACCTGGATCTAATAAAGGCCCAATGTCAAACTCCAGTCAAACATCCAGTGGGCCTTTGGCTAGCCCTGGCCCAGTTAATGTTACACAGGGTACAGGTCAGGGCCCGGGGCAAAGCTCTATGTCTGGAGCTAATATGCGCCTTTCCCATTATGATCCTCAACAACAACCACCTCAAAATAGTAGTAGTATCTCAAATTCACCAACAACACCAACCGGAAAATCATCATTGTCCAACAACATCACATCGGCAACATTAGCGAATTTAGCAAAAGGTGTAGAAAATTTATCCAATCAAATGCAACAACATATGATGCAGGGCGGGCCATTTCATAGTATCCAGATGCAAAGTCAGCAGCAACAGCAGGTTGGCCCGGGAACGCCCCAGCCACAACAGTCTGTTAGCAATCAACAGCAGACGCAGTCAGTAGTTCCAAACTCATCACAGACTTCTCATGGGGGTACACCTAGTGTTAATAATACATACGTGAACACCAATCTCTCAATACAACAAGTTAATATACAACAAACTGCGGGGCATGGGGGTGGGGGTAATAATTATGGTAGTACAAGTGGTTCTGCCTCTATGCAAGTGCAACAAATGAACATGGAGCAGACACAAATGAATGTGCAACAACAACAACAACAACAAAGTGGTGCCAATATGGTTGGAGGAAGTATGACACAAGCTGGAAGTATGTCCCAAAGTAACATTACTCAAACTACAAACATGACTCCGAGCTCTGGAATGCCATCTAGTGGTAAACCTGGTAATATGAATATGAAAGACAGTAACTATGGAGGTATGGCCCCGCCCCCTAGTATGCACAATAATCGGTCACCATTTGCTCAGTCCCAGAATCCCCCTCAAGTGCCTACATCGGGACGGCCAGGCTCCCCAGGGTTTCCCCCTAGCTCAATGGGAAATGCCAATGTACAAATTCAACAAAAAGCTCCCAATACAATTCAATATTTACCTGCAAATCAGGCTAATATGCTTCCTGAAAATAAACCCATGGGCAAACCAGATTTAGATTTTATGAATCAATTCACAAGTCCTGTTGGTAATATGGATGGTAAAGTGCCAACTTCTAAGATGCAGTATTTTCCAGGTCCAGGTGGGAGTCCATATGGGCCAGGGGGTCCCGGTAATATGGGCCCAGGACCCTCCCCAGGTAAAGGCCCGGGCCCCCAAAAATTTTTGAGGGCAAAAAGGGGGCCTTTTCAAGGTAGGGGTCAAACCCAAAGGGTTTGGTGGACAGCCCAATGTCAGTTTTCCTAGGATGGCCCCAAAGAATGGGTCCAATGGCGGGAAGCCCCAGAAGGGGACCAATGGGGTCCGGGGGGGAAAATCCTGGAAGGGCTGGGAAAATTGATTCTAGAATGGGCCCAGGCCCTGAAATGGTTATGGGTGGTGACCCAAGAATGGGAGGAGGTAGCATGGGTCCTATGTCCGATCCAAGGATGGGCCCAGGTGCCGGATCAATGTTGGGAATGGGTCCTGGCTCTGGTCCTATAGGTTCCATGCGTCCAGGGTCAAGGGGTAGTCCTTTCACTGGGCCTATTGGCCCAGCAGTACAGCAGTCTATGATGATGCGTAGGGGAAGTCCAGATTTACCTCCTCTTGGTGGTAATTTTAGTCCTGATCCAATGAATCCAAATATGACCAGTATGAGGGGGCCCAATGTGGCCCTTCCTCACCTTAAGGGGGGAAAAATCCCATGACTTCAATGAGAAAACTTTGGTCAAATAGTTTTAAATAAAAATGACCCTTTGGGACCGATGAGGGGGGGACCCCCGGGAAAAGTAGGGGAAAACCAAAATATCCCATACCAAGTCCCCATATAGTGGGGCCCAATGGGTTGGGCCCAAATGAGGGCCTTTTGGGCCCAAAGGATCTATGTAAAATGCGGGGCCCCAAAATGAAAGGGTCCGGGGTTATCCCGGAAATTTTCCCGGGCCCTTCCCCTTTATTTCTGGGCAACCAAAGCCCCGGGAATGAGAATTTCGGGGTAGGGGTATGGGGACCGGGCCCACTAAAGTCCTGGTGCACCTGGGTACTCCAGTGCCCAGTTTCAGCAATTTCAACAACAGTTGTATTCCCAAAGTCGTCCCCGTCAAATGTCCCCGATGGAAAGCATGATGGGAAATCCTGGTGGTCCCGGTTATGGTCCGATGGGGCCTGGTATGGGAGCTGGAATGATGCCAAATATGCATGGTACTATGTGAAACATTTAATTGTGTAAAGTACATGATAATTTAATTCTGTATGCGATAAGCAATTCGGTGCTTAAAATGGAAGAGTGGGGGAGAACAAATAGAACACTGCAGACTGCAGGACGAGGGTAGTGAATCGAAAAATTCTTCATGTTTCAATCGAGAAACTCTTCGTGTTTAAGAGATTTTGAAGGAAAATATTTATATAGGAATTCAAGGCATTTAAGGGAATGTATAAACAAGGTTGTGAAAAAAAGTATAAAAGAAGGTGAATATAGGCGTGTGATTTTGGGGAAAGATTAGTTATACTTAAGTGACAGGAGTGTTGAAATAAAGAAGAATTCAGTGAAATTTATTCAAGATGAAATTGAATAAGTGAGAGATAGAAAAACACAAGTGTTGTTGATTCTACAATTACAAGACAAGTTAGAAACATAAGGCGATATTTTTTAACGAAAGAGATTCTAATTCTCGTGATGTTTTTATTAATGCACACCCCATATAATTTACATTAATTTGATTCTTTTAGAAGACATTTGAAAAAAATAAACAATTTTGTGAGCTCAAATTTATTGAATTGTATACATTTCTTTTTTATGTCAAAAGAGCACTATTGTTTTGTTGCTCTTTTTAAGATGCCATAATATATAACTTTATATATATATAAATATATAAATATATATATATAACACAAGTCCAAAGATTGGTATCCAGTCTACGGTTGGAAGCTTTATTTTTATAACCTTTTCTTTTTATTTATATTGTCCTTATTTTCAGTCATTCAATAGACATGCATGTCTTTGACTGTTCATAGTTCAAAGGTTCTTTATATAAAAAAAAAGGAAAAATATTTAGCAAAGAAAACGAAGTTTGTAGACCAGTCAAATTTGTAGACCAGTCAAATGATAAATTTAGTTACATCAGGTTAACAGTTAAAAAACCAACATACAGTTTCCCTACAAGATGCCTCAACATATTTCTCAGGAGGCATCTAAAGGGACTTCGTTTGCTTTAAAAAAATGCTTGTCATAAATGACAAAATTGTTATTTTTGAGAAATTTTAGAAATTCTCATATACACAAATTAGTGTGTAAAGTAATACCTAGAGAAAAAAAAAACAGTCACATAATAATTAGTTATATGTAAATGCCATTTTGTAATAGTGTTCTGATTTTGGTACATCGAAACAGAAAGAAAAAAAATTCTGAAATTTTAAATCAGTGTCCCTGATTTTGCCATGGATTGTAGACCTGTCTTATAAGTGTACCCGACATATAGGCGAGTTACCAGGATAGTATTGTCACTAAAACTTGTTGTATTATGATACATTTATAATTTGTTTTTCTAGTTCAATTCTAAGAACTATTAGCATGATATTTAAAAAATTAGTGTTATTTGTTGAATAATACTGCATATAGCATTTATAACAAAAGGGAGACAACTCTAAATACTTCATGTATTATGAAATGGCATTTACACATGGTTAGGTCATTTATGTGTCTGAATATTGTTTAGATATCTTAAATGAATATTCATGAAGCTATATTATCTAAAAGGGACTTCTGTATTGATTTTAAGAATTTGAATAATGTAGAGCTAAGAAGTGCACATATTTAAATATTTAAAACTTTTCTACTAAAAGACTGAATATTCATTTAGAAGTTATTTTTATATGGGCTTGTGTGACATAATATGTGTACCACTTTACTCAAAACAGAAACTACTTTGAATATTCATAGATTACTGGTCTTGTATAAATATTCATGTTTATGAAATTTGCATAAATTTACATGATTTACAATTTTAGTGTCAAAAATGTATGTAAATAGTTACAGTTGTCATATATGTACATAGATTATTTGTGTAAAGTCGTATAACTCATCTTTGTTTGTATACAATGACTTTTTTTTTTCCGTTCATCATTCATTCATGATCAAATTTTATTGTGTTTTTTTTCCCCTGTTCTTTCAATATTTATAATTGGTTGTAATATATTTGATTAATTTTTAGACCATGTTAACATTTTTTTATATCCAAAGAAAATGTTACAGCTCATAGTGTGACCATTTCATAATGAATATTCATGAGGTTAATTTGCATAATTAGATGTGTACTGAATATTTTATAGGGTCGTATGAATCCTATTTCTCTAATTATAATTGGTGCAGTTGTCGGCATAGCATTTTAAGAAATTTTAAAAAAGGTCTTGTTTTGTCTAAAAAGTTAGAGAAATTGAATAGTCATATAATTATTAACACCTTAGTGCAGTAACAGGTTTACTCTCTATTAAAATTCAATAGGAGTTAACCCTTTACTGCATGAAGATGTTAGTAAAGAATGCTTATCAATATTCATGAACTGAAAATTGTTTTATTATTCATTAATTTAAATTTTATTTATTTTCTGAATTCACTCCATACTCCAAGACCCAGCGTTTTTTCAAAATAAGAAAAGAAAAAAGAGTAAATTGACACATTTTGAGTGCTATGGAGAATAATGTAAACATTCAGCTCACATAATTATTAAATTTGTAATTATTAAATTTTGCTCGTGAAAAAATGTGTAGTACAATATCAAAAGTGCAATAGTAAGAAGACTTAACATGTTTTGAAGTAATGATTCTGTAGTGAAAGTTTATTCTTGTCAATGTCGGTTGCACACAATTTTAAGGATAACTGTAGCAAGATTTATATAACCTGGAAACCAGTCAAGATGTATGCTGGTATTGTATTGGTCAATTTTAAATTTGAACTGAGAAGCAAACCAACCAATCAGGTGCTAGAATGAGAGAAGTTTAGATACAATTTCTAGACCATTTTAGAAGCTAAAAAAATTATGAAATCATTCTAAAACCATTCAGAAAATTTTATGAAAATTGTAGTAAATGAAAGCTTATAAAATTATGAATAATCTAATTATCACCTGTTAAGTCTAGAATGCTCATTAGTCATTTACATTTCCACTTTAAACCGCTGGTGTAACGCCTTGCCAGTCCTGACCTAATATACAGTTTGAAACCAGACTTTATACTGTAAGTGGCCCTTGAATTTAAAGTGTAATTTTTTGTAATAAACCCATTTAATACACACTATATTACACTAGTGTAATAATGCTTTGACATGACGTCATTTGCATCAATATATACAAACATAGTTTTCAAGGGTGCTAATGTTAACATTACAAAACTTCATTTTTTTATGCATTTATTGATTTGAATAAATCGTTTATTTGTTAGCTTTAAGAAAAAGTAAAAATATATCGAGCGTTGCCCCCTTTCAGGAGTGGCTCTTGTTTTGCTTACATGATAATTTTTTTTTCCAATTCCATCAATCCTTACTTAACAAACTGTAATATTATAACTGTGAATAACCTGAACTTGTTAATAGATAATTAACAAGTAAGTTATTAATATTCATGATAATTGAAATGTTTGTCATAGGAATGGTTTCTGACTAGGGCATAAAACGTTTTTTAAACTCACCAATCCTTGCTTAACAAACTGTAACTTTAATATCAATTTAGTATCATTTTACAAAAGATAATTAACAAGAAAATTATTAATATTCATGATAATTGAAATGTTTGTCATAGGAATGGTTTCTTTGATTCTTTTTGGGCTACATGATAAAACATGTTTTAAACCCACCAATCCTTGCTTAACAAACTGTAACTTTAATATTATGAATAACATCACTTTACAAAAGATGATTAACAAGAAAGTTATTAATATTCATGGTAGCTACAATGTTTGCTAAAAGGAATGGTTGGTGTGCTATTAATTTATGCACTTTTAAAAGATGTGCTCTTCCCAGAGTTAACTTTGTGATCTTTATGACATTCAAGTGTGGAAATGTTGAGAGTACATAAAAACATACAAAATGATAAAAATTTAATTGCATGGTAGTTTGTTAGAATGGTCATTGCTCCAGAAGAAAAAATATTCATGTACAAAACTTAGCAAATTTTGTAAAAGGATAAGTAAGTTTAAAATATTTGTTTAGGTGAAGATTTCATTTTTTTAAACACCAGCTCAAGTTTTTAATATCTGATTGGCTTGTTTGAAGTTGACATTTGAAATTGACCAATGTTCTGATGCGAAAGTCAAAAACTGGTTTCCTGTTAAGATTCTTAACTTAGTTCTTTTTACAGTAATTTTTGATGGTCATTAAGAATGTCACATGATGGTCATGTGACAGTTGAAATGCACCAATCAGATTGTCAGTACATTAATAGGTATTGACCTTGGATGCTATAGTATATTTTTGATATGTTTATATGACTGTATTAAATGTGCACCTGAACAATTGTAAAAATAGTGCACTCTGGCACAAAGTTGATACAAAAAGGGTTAAAAAGGGGGGATAACTATGTACACAATGTCAGCATCTTTTCATAGATGATTATGTTAGTAAATCATGAAACAAACTGTTTTTTGTTTTTCCTTTCTTTGACCCAAATAAAGAAGATATAACAATATGAATCTAAAAAGTGTTGCCCTTGTCTAAATGGTTATGTCAACCTTGTTAAAAAAGTTATGTTATCTTTGCGAAAATGGTTATTTAAGTTATGTCTTCCTGTTAAAAATGGTTGAAGTCATTGTCTAAAAAATTGTTAACATCGATAATTTCCTAAATAGTTATGCCATTCTTGTTTTAAATGGTTGTGCCATCATTGTCTAATTGGTTATACCATCCTTGTCTAAATGGTTATACCTTCCTTATCTAAATTGGTTACGTCACCATTGCCTAAATGTTATATTGTTCTTGTCTAATGGTTATGCCATCATTGCTAAATGGTTAGGTCCTTATTGCATAAATGGTTTTATGCCATCTTTGCCAAAAATGATTTATCACATCCTTGTCTAGGTGGTTATGGTCAAAAACTTTGAAATACTTTCCCACTTTTGCCATTTTAACATTCCAGACTGTCCTTTAATCTGGGTAGGCATGTACAATGTAGTCACTTTACTGATGGTATGTAAATATACGAAGCAAAAGTAGCATAGAAATTAACTGGTATTTCTTGGCCAGATAAAAAAACATGCAGAAACATGGATCCATAGATTTGTGTGCATAACTTCGGGATAACTTGTTTAAAAATGTAGGCAGTTACGGACAGTAATGCTGGTGAAATCTGATGAGAAATTCTACACAAAACTGGTCTGTTTGAATACATACCAGATTGGGATAAATTTTGAGAGTAATGTTTTTTAATAAGGGTATGAGATCCTACTGTTCAAATACGATTATTATCCACTCCTACATTATTGAGAAATGACACTGTTATTTAAAAAGACAGCCATATCTTTGTCGTCTTCTGTAAGATCTGTCCCCTGGAACAATTACTTTCTCTAGAAGGCTATTCAGCTTTAGTTCTGTCTGGGTCATAATATAATATACCTATATTGGGACCGGGCCTTGCAAATATTTTTAAGCTGCGGTCTCACTCCCGGCAGAGCCCAGGACCACCCCGGTAAGTAACTGCGATGATCCGGGACGATCTGAGGTGAAATTATTGTTGCGACCACACTTACCCCGGCAGCACTACGGTATTTCCCAACTAACCACCCATGATGCGCTCCGAACCATCCAGGTGAAGTTACGGTTCATGCCGGTGCTTCCCCGGTCGTTCCTGGAAGAGCCCCGGTTGACCAGGCAGAGCCCTGGTCGATCCAGACATAGCTCAGAATGATCCAGGCAGGGTCCCGTTAGAACCCCGGTGGATTGAAAACGCGCCAAAATGATTACATTGATACATACTACATGTATATCTATTGTTCCAGAACGATTTTCTGAAAAATCCTTATGCAAAACTGGATAAAAAGGAAATGGGAAGGGTTTTAATAGAAACATGTGAAATTGTCGTGATTCTTTTGAAATGAATCGGGCTTTGCCGGGGCTCTACCGGGATCAACCGTAGCTCCACCGTCATCTTCTGGGGCTCTGTCAGCATCCTCCGGGGCTCTGCCGCTATTCACCTGGGCTCTGCCGGCCTTCACTGGGGCTCTGCCAGCATTCACCAGGGCTTTACCGTAGCTCTACCGGCTATATCATGCCCCGGATCATCTCCGGTTTGTGCCGACAGAGTTACGGTGCTTCCCCGGTGTAACCCCAGTCGTTCCCGGCAGAGCTAAGGAAGAAACCGGCAAAGCTATACTTCCCGGATCATCCCGGACCACCCCGGTGATATTAAATATTTTATTCCATCCGGGAGGAATGCCGAATCATCCCGGACTTTCCGGTCCGGTCGTTCCCGGACGTCTACCGGGGCTCTGTCGGGATGTAAGTTAGACTGTACTAGCTTAATATAAATAGAACTTTTGAAAGAGACCCTGATTGGGATAAGCAATTGGAGATTAACGCTGCGTTATAACCATTTTGTGTATATTTTTTTTGTGAGGGATAATCAATGTAAATGAGAAAAATATCGGACAATTGGCGACGTTAGTATCTAAATGGTCTTTAAATGATTTATGAAAATTTATCAATGTACTGTTTTATAAAAGTGCACGAATTTATGATAAATACTCGACGCTTATAGAATGATCGGCTGTCAATTGGACGCCAATATAAGACTATCTAGTCGGTAGCTGCTTGTCCCGTTGTCAAGGTTATATTATATCCCTGGTTCTGTTATTTGACTTTATGTAAATAAATTTGTCACAGGGTAGCCTGACCGGGACTCGAACCCGGTACCTTCGGAATACCGTACCGCGGTTCTACCGACTGAACTATCCGGCCGCTTACACAACTTTTCCCCTAAATAGTGAACAGTTCTGAACCGTGACATATTTCACCACAATATTAAAATTCGTCCTCGAATTTCACAAAGCTACAGAGAAATGCTAATTGAGGCAGTCACGGTCCCCCGTTGGGCGCCAAATGTCACAGGGTGAGAAAAGTGTGCAGCCTGACCGGGACTCGAACCCGTGACCCTCGGAATACCGTACCGCGGCTCTACCGACTGAGCTATCCAGCCGCTTACACATCTTCTCCCCTAAATAGTGAACACTTCTGAACCGTGACAGATCTTTATCATCACATAATGATATCTTAGAAATAATTATGGAGCATAACAAAAACAACAAAATAAGACAAAAGAAATTTGGCATTTATATGAATCATTTTATTCATGTGTATTAAATAACAGAGACATTCTATGTTACAACTTTTTTGGGAATCAACCGTATAATAATGGAACCAATACAATTTTACTGTTGATAAATTTTATTAAAATAATTCATAAGATAAAGATTTATACCCTTTAAACGCTTTTCATTTTAGATCATGCTGCACAGTAAAATTTAAAATGAATTGAGTAAATGGTCTGAAATTTAACGTTATTGGCATAGACCTTGAAACAAATGGTGCACACATTTCTAGAAAATTATTGTTAAAAATCCTATAAAAAAGAATCAATGGAATTCTTTTAAAACAGACAGCGAATATGTATCTATTACTGAGATGACGAAACAGACTATCATCGAATTTCACCTGAAATCCTTTTAAACTTTCGTGACAATTTGTTGGATAAACTTATCTAGTATGCAGTATTTTACATGTCCTCTTACATACCTCAAAAATGCTACACAAAAGCTTTTTTTTGGTATTTGCCAGCTGACTAATTTAACAACATATTAACCCTACATGTTCAGCCAACATATGGTAGTTAAAATTGTTTCACTTTAAAATTATGAAATTTTACTTGGTAATAAAGCATAAAACATGTTAAGTAGGAACTTAGTGACTATGGGGAAAGAGAGCGTGCTTCCCCCGGCCTTTAAAGCTGCACGCCTCCAGATGAGCCAAAATATTTCAATAAAATCAATATTGGCAAAAATGTACTAAAAGTTTAAAAAACTTATAACATTCAAGATCCAAGTGATATACGGTTTAAGACTGCCTTTGCAGTATTTTATCACTATATTTCTATTGCGTTACTAGCAGTAAGGGCTGTTTTTGCAAATGTTGTCCACTTTTGGTAGTTTTCTTGGATTGTAAGTGTCGATAGCAGTATGTAAATTACTTTATTTATTCACCTCACAATATATTAAACTTTTAAATACATTTCCATAATTTTCATGAAAATTAACATGAATCTGTTGGCGTGCTGCTTTAAGCAGCACGTGTTTACGTGTGTAGCGAATCCGTGTTCCGGAACCAGATTTTCGATTACCCAGCCCCGTTTCAATACTAAAGGTCTTAAGACCTAAAACTCCGTGGTCCTATTTGTCGGACATGTAAAATAACCGTCTGGAATGTGTAGCCGCTACATCCTGTTAAAACTAATCTACAACAGTTACTATATCTGTGTGTGTGTATTCAATGACTAATCAGGGTCCATCCGCCCTCTAGATATTGAGAGTATGGACCCCAAAGTCTATACAACTACATCGTTGCTGGGTCCGAGATTTTAGAGACATTCTCTGAGCTCACCTAAGATCTCGTGTATTTGATTGGTCAAAACTGACGCAGAATGTACACTGACCAACGAAAATCATGAGATTTGAGACACAAATCAGAAAATAGTTTTTTTAGTTTCAACATACACGGTTAAAATGTATGCCTCTTACACCAGGGATCATGGGTTCGAGCCCTACTAAGGTCAAAAACATGCTTCCACAAAATTGTTTTAAATTCCAAATCGAGCTAAATTCAAACTACTAATATTCAAATCAATTTCTTTTACAATCCACTGTATGTGTACATATGCATAATGTATAATTTATCTTGTAATGAAAACGAGTCACTTTGATGCGAGAGACTAGAGCTATTATATATAATATATATCCATGGTAAAAATAAGTGTATAAATCTACTAAAGTACATGTACTTCAATTTGCATTTCACTGCAAGTCGGATATTAAATGACGGTGGTTGAGTACATAAAATCACATGAAAAGTTATATTTGATTCACCGGGATACATTTTTATTGATATTTCATGAAGGTAAGAATTTTCAGGTTATTATTCTGTTTTTAAAATTTCTAATAAATTTAATGGGTTAAACGATAAAATCAAGTTAAGTATAAAATGGGCACATGTGCAGTTAATTTTAAAATTTCAGGGGCGGGGCAATTTGTCTTCAAGAATTATCACTTCTTTCAAGAACAACAAAGACAAATGTTTCTTTCTACATTGACCTTCCTCATTAAATGTCTTGTTTTATTGTTTCTTTGAGATACATGATAAATAGAATGTACTTAATTACCGGTCTGTTCCGTGTAATTGGAAGAATAAAAGAACAGCTGCCCGTGAATGCGCCCTCGACGATAAGAAAAGGGGCATAACTCTGTAACAAGATAACTTAGAGTTATGGGACCTGTGCCTATCATGTTAGATATTGTTAAATATGTTAACATGTAAGTCAACATATTTTTATGAACTTGACAAAACAATACTAAAACAAGAAGACTCAAATTTTATGGAAGGAAATATCAGTCAGTTCATCTTTTGTGTTGTTTGATATTCTAAGAATGCTTAGTCTTATTCTATAATGATAGTCCTACTTGTTACTATGGCACATATCTTCTTGAATGAAGAATATGGCGAAATTTTAATTTCAACATCATTTTTTTTTTATTATTATAAGAAAATGTTTGTCTTTGTTTTATTTTATGATATCGTGAACGTATAATTATAATTTATTAGTCGTAATGAAATTTACAATAAAAATTGTGTTCTATCAAACTAAACTCATTACAGACATGAAATCATACTTCTCAATGTAAATTAAACATTTGACTTTTTCCCCCAAAATATTATTCATTCATCAGGCATATAATATGTATAAAATGTGAACAAAAAAAATTAACACCATTGTCAAAGTTGTTCAAAGAAAAATGACAAAATACAAATTACAACAACAACAAAAACAATTTAACAATAAACAGTGACGCACACCACTTGACTGACAAAACTTCCCTATACATGTAACACAAATGGTATCAGAGTGTTAGTATGAATTAAATATTATTTAACTATATATGTACTTGTAAAAAAATTGCGCAGCACGCACAGAAACTGGCTGCACTTAAAATTACATTATATATATCAATCTTGTATATGTACATACTACGGAGTACCGTTGGGGCCATCGTGGTTATACTTTATAATCCAGAGGAGTGCGATAACGCGATGACGACAGTACAATATAAATGCCACAATGCGATAGTGCGATGGGATAATGCGATGGCGACAGTGCGATAATGCGATGGGATTATGCGATGGCGACAGTGCGATAGTGCGATTGGCGACAATACGATAGTGCGATAGTACAATATTGTTTTATTCAACACGTTCAATAAATTTAGTATTGAATCTACACGAATATAATATTCTTTTTATCACGTATAGCTAAAACAAGAACGATTTACATTTTTTAACGCTAAGTTTGTATTTAATGCAAATGATGTCACGTTAGTGTTATTACACTAGCGTAATATTATCGTCTTTATTAAATAGCTTTATTACACTCCTGCGCCGTAGTATTTATGATAAATAGAGGGTATTCAAGTTTTTACAATAAATACAGGATTTATTTTCATCGAGTGGTATGAAAATAAATATTTCATGAGCAGCGTTAGCTACGGGTGAAATATAATAATTTCTATACCACAAAATGAAAATAAATCCTGTATTTATAGAAAGAACTTGAATTTTCTGTTTATTATATACATTTTTCTCTTTTGACATCACAGCTTGAAAGACTTTCCCTTAAATTTTGTATATTGTCTGAATAAGCAATACGACACTAGTGAAAATACGGAAAATATGCTTCACAGCAGTGAAAATACGGAAAATGAAAATACGCAATTTATTTAATCAATATTTCTCAATATATGATTTAAAAATATATAATAAAGCTTGTTATTGCATGGGTCAACAATTTTTTCTAGAACATGAATATATTTTATCGAACGAATATTTTTGTTATACAATTTAGCAATGACTCAACACGCCGTAGTTTCATTTCTTTGCTAATTCCTTTCGGGCTGTGCCCCCTCCTGTGCAACATGCATGCAAGGCGGGTATTTACAACAGAATAAATACGACATATACCGAGTCACATATTACTATATTTTTTTTCAAAAGTTAATGATACGTCTACTCATGGCAATGTTACCAATCGAATCTTTTTTCATTATTACTTATTGGCTTTATTAATTTTGCAAACATTTACTATGTAAATTTTGAGTGTTAATACAGTCAAAATGATGAGTTCAGTAATAGAAAGAGGCTATCTGATTTGTAGCCTCCCGAGTATAAATCAGATTGCCGAGTGTTTTGATGTTCTTTCGCTTTTGTTTCATTGTCAAAAATAAAAACACGTTCCCTGATGTCACAATATGAAACCCCAGAAAAAAGTCACCAATGGACGAGATTCTCATCGTTACAATATGTAAACCCCAGACAAAATTAACCAATCAATGGGCATGCTCTGGAGTGCGGGTTACTAATACCTGTACTCCAGTATGATGTAACTCTGACACATTTTCAACAGAAAGGTCATACAAAAAGTGTATACTGGGTCGGTCGTTTGTCTGTTACACATTTGCTTTTTTTTCTTATCGGGCTAGATTTAACATTTACGTAACACACTTATTTACATGCCGATAATGAGTTTTTCAAGATAACGCAGAGACGCGGCATAATTACCCTCTTGCTGCTGTATACATGTATCACAGATCTTATGTTCATTTTTTGTAGTTACCAATGGCGAGTGAACGTTACACAGTTCCTGTTGATACAGGTTGGGCTTGGATAGTTCTTGCAGGTAAAACTCACTTTATATTTAATGTTTTATATTTACTAAATTGTTAGACGCAGACGACATGTTATCTATGTACATCTCTTGCCAAATAAATACTTGTTTAATTGATCGGGATATATAGAAGTATAATCGATCGATATATAGAATTTATCACATTTTCTTTCGAGACACGAGTAAAAATGCTCGCTTAAAAATATTTCATTCTATGTATGTGAAACATAGCACTAAGCAGAAAAATAGTGATTGAGTGTGATTATATATGAACCAGGTTACCTTACACGCCTGTAACCACAGGCACGAGTATAGGACCTGGGAAGAAAAAATATGAACAGATTGATAAAAATATCAATAAGTTAAGAGTAAAGATTATACTTATGGTATATTTTTAAAGGGGCTCATATTTTACTCTTTTTTTTTTTTTTTTTTGGTTTTTGACACATTTAAGATGAACACAGGGTTTTTTGTCAATCTGGTCATGGATATTTTTTTTCCTAGGTTCGATACTCATGCCTGTGCATATAACATATCGTTACCGCCGTCGAGTCCGACATTTTAGTCTATACCGGTAGATGATGTGAGATTTTTTAACGTAAACATGGGTAAAATACGAGGGGCATATTTTAATTAGTGGCAACAACCTCAATTTAAACATGATTTGCACGTGGACGTACTAGATGTACTTGATGAAGATGCAAGATAAACCGTGGAGAAGATAAGTGACATATCGGGCCTTAGTGCGTTATATGTGTTTTCCATCTTGAAAGAAAAGTTAAAGTTAAGAAAATTGTGCGCCCGTTAGATCCCACTTTTGCTAACTTCTGACCATGCAGAAAAGGGATTGGGTTGAAAAAGCCTCGGCCTTATTGACTAGGTTCAAAGACCTTAGACGCCTCAGAGAAATTGTCAGAGGGGATGAAACGATGCAATAAACTATGGGTAGATGATACCAGCGATCGCCCAGTTTTTCCCGACGTAGCAGGAGCATTAAAGAGGTTGACAAGTGGCCGTGTCGATGTGCCTAAGAGGCCGGGGAAGTGTCATTGGAAGATTTTACCGTGTCCATGTTCTCACTGCTGTAGTTAATCACTACATTACAATGAACCCAAGGTCCGGGTGCACAGGATCAAATAACTCCATGACACGTTTTCACAAAACACTTGACCTCTCTCCTTGTGACTTTTGGTTAAATCTATACATCAAACTTGCCTTCGCGGTCCGAAAGCCGCAGGACCGTCAAAACGCCCTCTCTTCCAGTGTATTAACAGTTTACCCAGTTCAAAAATGCCTTTTCAGAATGGATTCAGAGGCCAGAAAGTGTGTAGAGGTCGATTGTGAATATTTTGAATGACTTTTATAATCATTTTTTACAGGTATGACTTGATTTAAGCCTGCGTCACATTACACTCCGATTTGGTTTACGATGGGACCCCGTACCGATGTCTGAACGGGCTGAAATTGCCAATTTTATAAAGGTCTTCGGCCGATGACCCTCCGGTGTCAAGTGACCGGTGGAGCACCGTACTGGTAATCGGAGAATTTTAGTGAGTCATTTTCTTCCGGCATCCGGTACATCGCCAGCTCACCGTAGCAGACACGGTAAAACACCCTCCGATACCCGGCCAGACACCTTTTGTTATCGGTTACATACATGTTAAAATTTTCACCTCCTGGGCGTCAAATATTTCTCCAGATTCCAAGTGGTCTCGACAGGTTACTGACCGGGACCCGGATGGACGCAGTACGTTGCACGTATGGTCCAAAGGTGTCCGCAAGGATAGCGCTAGGGTTATTAAACAGACAATACGGCAGGTAAAGCCTTGGACTGTGAATTAAGCGACCCGGGTTCAATTTTCGGATGACGGTGAAGTTCACTTTCGTTGTACAGAAGTTATCAGTACCTTACGAAAGTGAAAGATATTATTACTGTTTAGCTGCTTGACAGACTGTCCAGGAACGATGCGAAGGCTGAACTGTGCTCTGGTGTGTATATTCAAGTTGGCTTACTGTCATAGTCCTCAATACCAACATCATTCTCTTATTAGCCAACGTGCAGTGCTGAATCGGTTAAATCACTAGCCTTGTAATTTGGACATTGTGGGTTCGATTTCCGTGATGACCAACTGAAATCTTTCGGACGAGACATTAAAGCGAGGTCCTGTGTATGAGTGCTTAAACACTTGGATAGGTAAAGAATAAGAAGATTGTTTGGTGTTCTGATTTATTGATCTTGTTTTTCATATTTTTTTCTGAAATTGGGGCATCTTCCTATCTGTATCTTGCGCTGTCCTCAAAAATCTAAAGCGACTAATACTCTTCTGGAGATCTCGCCTATACGAGCAACCGATGGCGAGTATTAAGAAACTCAATTACACACACATATTCTTTCAGTTTTCACACACGTCGGAGGTTTCTTAAAGTTTTCAAGTTTCATTTACAATCTTTTATGGAAAACTTTGATTTCAGAGTGTAATGTACCTTCAAAAACAGAAAGCAAAGAAGGGAGGGGTGGGGAAGAAATCAGAGGGGAAGAAGGCAAGGAAAAAGGCCAGCAAAAGACATTTATCGTACGGTAGTCTGTCGATTACCTTAAGAATATCGACCGGGTTCAGGAAAGAAGATGCCAAGGGTTTTCACCGGGTGACCGGGCAAGTACCCTTCGGAAACCGTCCGAATGCCTAATGCACCACAGAGGGAGAATGACCGCCAACTTCTACCCGGACATGATTGAAATGTTTCTCTCCGATCTCAAATTATCAACGGTGTCCCATCGATCCCTTTATACCGGCCGGTCCCCGCTTGTAATGTGACGTAGGCATTATTTATGTTATGCGATATTACCGGCTTATTTTCATTCAGTGGCTTACATTTCATACATTTGTCACTTCGATATGGCGAATGCTAACATTAGGCGGCATTTGAGAGAAGCAGAGTTATGGAGGGATATAGGGATGGTGCAGCAGGAGCCACTTTCCGCCAGGTTGGTGCGGCGCTTTCTGTACACCACACCGTCGTGACCAGAGCCTCGGAGAGATACCGGCTACATGGTACACCCGCCAGGAGGCATGCTGGAGGTCGGCAAATGGTCACAGCACCAGCTCAGGATCGTTTTTTTGTCGTTCAGGCACGTCGTGCAAGGATTTCGACAGCAACTTCTCTTCTAAATGACCTTGCTAATGCTGCGAGGGTCCGTGTTTCCACGCACACGGTACGTAGAAGGCTGCTTGAAAGTAATTTGCGGTTGGGAAGACCTTGCGTACGTATCCCCCGTCGACATCGCCAGGCCCGTTTTGAATGGACAATGGAGCATACATGGTGGACCATGCAACACTAGACACGTTTTGTCAACTGATGAGTCCAGGCACTGGCTAGACTTCACAGATAGGCGTGCTAGAGTCTGGAGAAGACGAGATGAACGGTTTCAGACTGCAAATATTGCTCGGCATGATCGCTTAGGAGGTGGGTCAGTTATGGTGTGGGGTGGCATCAGCTGGAATGGACGAACCGACCTTGTTGTGCTAAAAAGAGGCACATTGACAGGTAAGCGATACATAGACGACATCTATGAATGGGCAGGCATACCCATTAGATCGATCAGAAATCTAATACGGAGTATGAGAAGGCGCTGTCAAGCTGTCATTAATAGTCACGGGTCACACACACGGTATTAAGTCTAAAACTGTAAAAAAAAATAACAAATTTGGAAAACACGCTGCATGTTCTGAAATCTTCAAAGAGGGGGCCATCCTCTCCTCTAGCACAAAATCAGTGTAAAACTCATTTATATGGTTAAATTCGTCCTTACGCTGAATTGATTAAACAGGAAATTATCATTTAAATTCTTTCGCATGGTGTTGATAAAATTATCCCAGAAAATATTCACACTAGAACATATTGTGCTTAGCAAAAGTTAAGTAGTATATAGTACCGAGTTCAATGGGTTGCGGACCCAGATATGGTCATGGACTGACCGCCGTCTATATATACAACAAAAAAAAGTTTCCTTCCATGTACATTTATATATGTATACCTTTAAAGGACGTTTAAAGGAAAAACAAAATAATAATAATTTTACACAAAATTGGCAATTTTCTTTCCATTTTTCAAACATTTTTCGACGTAAAACGATAAATTTTATATCAGCATAAAAGAAAAAAAATCCGTCTAAAACTATAGTATTCAAGAAATTGTGTCCGCCTATGGCGTTGTTATACCCGTAACAGTCGCCAATGATACGCAACGACGTCATTTTCAAAATGGGTACGTACCAAAACTTTGATGTCACGTGTACCAAAAAATGGCTGAAACTATTGGTATCTATTTTGCAATATGGTCAATTTTCAACACGCCAATTTTCAGGAGGCTACTCGAAAGTTCACGTTCTACCTTAAAGAGACCACAAGCAGTGCCGCAGCGAACATCGTTCAGTGACGTAACTCCACTTCCTTTGCATGTACATGTACAATGTACATACGAGGGGAAGTCAGAAAATATCTGGACTTTTGACTCGTTCTCGAAAACCATTCAACATTTTAAAATAAGTCTTTCTACTCTTTTTCAAAATATTCTCCACCTACGTCTACGCACTTTTGCAATCTTCGTTGGAGCGTTTGTATTCCCGCTGTGAACCATGACGTAGACCTATGTTTTAGGTACTGTGTAACAGCAGATATCAAAGCCGCTCTGCTTTTATATTTCTTTCCAGCAAGCAATTTTTTCAGTTCTGGAAACAAATAAAAGTCACAGGGGGCGAGGTCTGGTCTATAAGGAGGGTGAGACAACAATTGCCATTTGTAAGAGTTGATAACCTCCACTGTAGCTGCGGCGGTATGGAAGGGGGCGTGATCGTGAAGAAGGATGACATTTTTCTGTGCTAACCTAAAACGCATTTGCTTCAGCTTTTCTCTGAGATTTTTCAGAATTACTACAGAATAGTACTTGGCGGTGACAGTTTGACATTTTGGCATGAAGTGAGTAAGTATCATTCCTCGTGAATCCCAAAAGGCAACAAGCATGACTTTGCCAGCCGAAGGAGACAGCTTAAACTTTTTAGGAGGTGTGGTACTCACTCGTTTCCACTGCTTTGACTGAGCTTTTGTCTCAGGTTCGGAATAATGAACCCACATCTCATCTCCAGTGATAATGCGATTCAAAAACGTATCTCCTTCACGATTAAAACGACTTAAATGTTCTTTTGTATGGTTACTCTGGTTGCCTTTTGATCTGCGAACAGCTGTCTAGGCACCCACCTGGCACTTACCTTGCTCATGCCTAGGTGTTCGTGTAAAATCTTGTGTGCCGATGCCTTACCGATGCTAAACTTGTTGGCTACCTCCTCTAAAGTTACTAGACGATTTTTGTTAACAAAAGCTTTAACATTTGCAACCATTGTTGGGGTCACCGCCTCAGCTGGCCGCCCAGTCCTAGGCTGTCACAAACACTTGTTCTGTCTTCACGAACCTGAGAAACCTAGTTGTAGAAGGTTGAACGTGATACACATTTATCAGAAAATCTTTTTTAAGCCTCTGAAAGATGTGGCAGGGCTTTTCACCTTCTGCAACCAGAAACTTTATTACAGAGCGTTGTTCCTCTAACAAAGAGTCCATGATAGACGAAAAACCTATCATGTATCAGGGCAAACTACTGTGTATACACAACTATCATTGAAAATAAACTGACCACGTTATTGGCGAATGAATGTAGTTTTCACCAATATATAATGTGTGTATATAGCTGCACGTCGAAAGGGAGAAGCATGAAAAATCCGGATATTTTCTGACCATCCCTCGTATATTTGAACCTGTAGAAGGCCGAAAGCTACGGAGAAATGAAAAGCCGATTTTTGATATATTTATTATCAAATAGTTTTATATTGTTACACACTTCTTCTATTTTACATGAACCTTTAGGTTGTGTTCTGGAGATAACTGTTTATGGTGGAATTATGAAGTCGTTTGGTATTTTCTTCATACAGTTTCAGCAGAGATTTAAATCCAACACTTACGAGACTGCGGTAATGGGCTTGATACAAAACGCTACACTCAGCATTTGTTGTAAGTTTCCCCAGTGGTCATTTAAACAGTTTAGGATAACTTTAAATAAATATTGATTTTGAACTTAATAGCACTGACAAAGATAAAAATCAAGAGGCAATAGCATTAAACAAAACAAAAATAGTTTATTTCAAAAATTTATACAGCTCTGCACGATACTTCTGGAATAAGGAACACTAGAAGAAAAAGTATCATCCGTTCTTTCAGTTACTACAGTATGGTTCGTCCAGTAGATACAGCATCTTCTAGGACTACGTTTAGATACATGTACCTTGATACGGAAACCGACGCAATTTAACGGAAATTTACGAAATGCCAGTGATTAACAAGTTTGTATTAAACTATGAGTAAAACTATGTTTTCTTTTTCTTTACTTCAGCTGTTTTTGTAATGACCGTTGGTCTTCAGAAGTTCAGCAGTCGGGTGTCTGTTTTCACCGGAGGTGTATTAACAGTGGTTGGATTTCTGCTGACAGCGTTCACTACTGATTTAGCAATGTTTTATTTTGGACAAGGATTTTTATTAGGTAATCCTTCCCTGATAACAATATTTGATCAAGTAATCTCCCTCCCTCACCTGAGTTTACTAAATTTTAAGCACAGTTTGATTATGACATGTCTTTTTAGGAACATATTTACAATGTTGAAATATTGCATTATCGAAATATATGCTATTGCCTAAAATGTCTGACTTCTTCAAAGGAAAAATCAGATATCTAAACGTAAGAGAAACCATCTGTATATTGTCTTATATCAACACGAGCTCTTTGCCAGTGGTCTTATGTTGCTGGGTCGTGCTGGGGTTGCGTTTATTGAACACCGCCCTTCCTTTTTGGCCTCGTTCTACATATTTTGAATGAAAATCACACCAATGAGACTCCGTGAAATTAACGGTACCATAGTAGATAACTGTCTATTGTATAATTAGCGATACCATTCACCTCACCGGAAATTACGTCTATATATTGGCTCGCGAAATTGTCGCCCGGAACTTACGTCATCAAGACCTCGTGAAATGAAATTATCGCCATTATTTACCCGACCGGAAATTACATTTCATAAGAGATTGTGAAATTATCACCATATCTACCTGATCGGTTGTCTACAATATGTGATGAACGTATCAAAATCATTGTTCATTGTCATAATATAAAAAAGGCAAAGCCTCAAAGCGAGCTCGATTTTCTTTTACCGTGAAATAGTATAAAATAATCGTTCAATTTTATTTTACATTTTCCGTTTTAAAAATGTCATTCGGTATTTTATACACTGCCTCCGTTTATTCTGCTTCCCTGTCTTATTATGGTTCCCATATAAGCGACAGGACACCAGTCTCTACGCTTCCGTTTTCTATCAGAATACCTCGGCTTTTATCGTTATCTTGAAATTCGAAAAGTTGCGATGTGTCATTTCGGTACTTCGGACGAAAGTTTTCATAACCATCACTATCTAGCAGGTACTCGCGTTACCGCAAAGCTCGCTTTGCGAGCAGGCCCTTTGTGCCAGTTCTTCAAGCTCGCTAATATGCAGATGGAAAAAACTTGGTTATATAATATATCTGGTCATAGCGATTCAAAATGAACTTTTAACTAATTAGTATGGATTGCTGATTAAAGTTCAGATCTTCCTATTTCTGTTTTGTAGATCTTATTATGACCGTATTTTATAATTCTGAGTTCCCGATAAAGCTATGTTTAGCCATGCAATCAAACCGGTTTTTAAATGTTTGGAGTAATTTTTAACAAATTTCTTGAAAAAAAATAGAGTCAATTTTTAATGAGCAAGATTGTTTTGCCAGTTTACCTGTCGGCTATATAGACAACTCCATGTTTGTTCTCGAAATCCTCAGTAGTAAACATTAGAAACTACATCGCTTTCAAAATTTTGAAAGCTAGCCGATGATTGGCTGTGTAAATAGTTACCAGAAATAATTTCGTGTATGGCCACGCTCAGATCTAAAAGCGGGCGTTATTTAGAGCTGATTTTAATCAGATTGATCGCTGATCTTACAGATATAAGAACAAGAAAGTTTAATTCAACTTAACCATCTCCTTACTATTGATCTAAAAAAATGTTTTAACTTTTTAAAGTATATTTGCAGGTTTTGGAATGTCATTGATCCATGCACCGGAACTTGCCATTTTAGGGACTTACTTCAGAAAGCACAAAGCACTGGCAAATGGTATATTCACAGGGGGTGCATCAATAGGTGGACTCATATTCGCACCTATCATTGTAGAATTATTTGAGGAGTATAATTATACGGGTGCCATGTTGATTATTTCAGGTCTTTTAATGCATATTTGCGCAGGTGCTTTACTTATGCGACCACCTGAATTTTATACTAAAAAGGAAAATAAAATTGAAAAAGTTTTGGACTATGACAGTGAAGTGAATATAGACATCAGAGAAAGTATGCCGTGCATTGATATTATAGAAAAAGGAGTACCGGCCTCTATCAAAGAGACAAGCTCTTTACATGAAGACAGAACAAGGCTTACTCGCTCAGTAGAGCTTGTTCCAGCTGAGCTTGTGACAGCACAGGATAGCCTTAATGGCGGCACAAAAAATTCAAAATGTACACAGGAGATTGCAAGGATACGTGCCTATTCTGTTGGCAGTAAAGCTAGCAAATCACCTCGTTGTTCAGGCGGTACAACAGACCATATAAATAGAAGTCATGAAGGCAAATTACATGCTTTTTCGTGCGCCATACCAAATTCGCAAGTGGCACTTTTTGTAAACTTGGGCGAGCCGTGCTTCAGTTCTTTACCTAACGTTACACATCATGAAAAACACAATGATTGTGCAAAATCTATCCGGCACAGCAACAAAGTTTCTGAACTCGGCTGTTTTTCATCCATTAGAATGCGAATAGCATCTGCCCTTATAACTATATTCGATCTTCATTTATTACGTAATCCAGTGTTCTTGACCTTCTTACTGTTAACATTTACCTCAATGACCGCGCATTTCATTGTACCAAATTTTATTCCTACACACGCTAAAGAAGTTGGAACTTCGAATGAAAACATTGGAATTCTCATTGCTGTTTTAGCAGCCGTAAGCCTCTTCTCAAGAATCTGTATCGGAATTGTTGTCGACCGGATGTGGTTGAGTTGGTCCACTGCGATTGCGCTGACGTCATTTGTAACCGGAACTGCGTGTCATTTACTCAGATTTGTCAATGACTTCCCTGCTCTTCTGATTTTTGTTGTAACTGTTGGTAAGTTTACATATAAAGATTATTCTCTCCCATTATCAAACTTAGGTTATTTCAATATAGTTGCTCTAAATACATGTTAACTTTTAAAAGAAACCATATTTTTGTAAATTGTTACTATAGTTTTACCCCTTCAAGACCAAGTTAAGGGGATGTATAAAGATCTCGTGTCCTAATGCCAGCGTTGGCAGGTCGAAAGTATCCGTGTTACGGACACACGTTTTTTTTCCTCAAAAAGGTTTTGGTTCGTTGACGGCTGCCATTTCGTAGATGATTGATGAATTCTGGGGTTTATTTTGTAAAAATAACCGCAGATTAGTTTGTAGCATGTAACGTTAAATAAAAAATATTGGAATATTAAGTTTAATGCAAGTGTATTTATTGCAATATTTAATTCTATATGTTTGAAATTGTATACATTTGTATTTCAAAATGCATAATGTATTCCTCCGGCAATATTGCCTGTCGAAATCTTGCCCACTGCAACATCGTGTTATGTTATAATTTGTGAGCAGGCATGTTAAAACTTGTGGTTCTGGGTAAAAACAATTGAGAAAAATGTGACAGATTTTAAAAATGAGAATCAATAATGTAATGCCGTAAACACAGGCCAAGTTTTACTTTGGCTCCGCTAAATTATTATTTTTTTTTACTTTCAGGGCTTTCTAGTGGCCAGTACCATTCTTTGTATGCCGTTATACTTTTAGATGTCATTGGTCCCGAAAAGTTCAACAGTTCTCTTGGATTTGGAACGCTGATTCTCGGGGCTTCGTCTGCAGTGTTCTTTCCTATAACGGGTAATTTTATTTTAACTTTAACTTTTCTGTTTTCTTGACTCCCTAAAAATGTTTAGAGGTGAAACTTCACCGTCCTACGTCACAAAGTGTCAGATTTCTTTAAATTTTGCTGTGAGACATCCTTTTGACCGTCTGACTGCAATTTGATGAAATCATAAGAGACGGTTTTCTGTCAAGTTTGCTCAAATAAATTTTGTCGGTCGCTATCATCCAGAGCTAGAAATAACTTTAAAAACCATAAATTGTCATCTGTAAAATTTTATAAATTACACTTTATCAGATTAATAAAATATTTGTGACTAAATTACTTTTGCTAATAACTATATAATGGAATAACCGTAACAAAACAGGGTCTTCAACATCTTCGGATTGACCTTACAATTAAATGTCCATGCAACTTTGCATTGGGCATCTGTTATGGACAATCGTAGCTAAAATCAAATCAAATAATAAAACTTGTAACATATATATTGATGGACGATGCAGGATCGATATTATACAAAAGAGGTCTAAAATAAGAACAACAACTTACAAGAACAACATCAAAAAATGAAAGTTCCTGATTTGATGAAAACAAGATTTTTTTTAGAATAAATCACCATCATCAGCAAAAACTGCATGTTTATAACATCTGTAGACCTATAATACTGACACAGCTTCGAAAAGTGAGGGCCTACTAAGCATTCAGTAACTTCCAACTAGTTTAAGTATTAGTGTGAATAACTTTTAAAAAACATATTGTTATTATATAATGTTTATACAGGTGACTTAAGAAAAGCAGAGCTATATTAAACTGCATGGAAGTGAAACATGGTGTTTTTCTGTGACATGTATGTGCATGTAGTCAATTGTTATTTCAATTCGTTCTTAGTGGTTTGATTTACATTTCAGGTAAACTTCGGGATAATTACGGTTCTTATATAGCACCTTACCATCTTCTTGGTGGTCTGGCATATTTCTCTGGGATTCTTGTACTATTAATGCCAAAATTGAAAACTTGGCATGATTCTAAAAGATCACGTGCCGGAAGTTAACCTCGGCGTTCATTTTTTTGTTTGAACAAAATAAAGTACATAGTGGAAAGTTTGAATCTTGTCACAAGATGCCCCTCCATTGGTTATTCGAGGCACAAAATGACACCTGCATAGAACCACAAAAAAAGCCCGTGTTCAGCTGTTGAGACTCTGAACAGCATTTCAGCCATTTACCAGCAAACCGTACGAGGACAGTATATTGTACCTGTGTATACATTCTGTTCTTGACGTAAAAATTATGGTACGGTAGCTGATTTGAGTCATACAGAATATTTTATTACATGATTTACTTGAACCAATGGAACGATTATCGCAGTCAGTTGAAGTCACGGAAAATATATGCAGAATGTTAGGGATTCAATCGTGGATACATGTACATATCTTCCTTTTTATACTATTTGGAACACATTGCCAATCACCAGTAATCATCTCGGAAGCAGTACGGGTTGAAAGTAGTTCTTCCACTTGACTTTTGTTTACAGTGGGTTTTATCCGTGTATAATCTTTGCGTAAGGAGTAACAAAGCAATTATTGGACATGCTTAGGAAAATAAAGTGTATTTCGGTTATATTATGATTGAAAAAATATTTTCAAAAAATTAGAATAAAAGAATTCCTCCTGAAATACGATATATAATGAAATTCTAAATACATGTATTGTCAACAGGTATGTTTGTTGTTATAAAAATCGTAGTAATTAGCAATTAAATAATGTACATATGGAGAATGGGCTAATCATGGAATGTTGACAGCGTAGATATGAAAAAATCACTGTATAATTCCTTAAAGTCAATACAGTGATTAATATTTACTTAATTTGTATAATTTATTTTCAGCATAAGAACATTTTAGGAAATCTGTTATACCTTTGTAATCTATTGCAAGCTTTTCTTTTCATTTTTCCGAGGGATGTCGCACCAACACTGTAAAAATCATATGGCGACTTTCACGTTTTATTGTTGGATGAAGACCTCAGACGCCCCTCTGAATTATTTAATTCTGGCAGGAACCTGTAACCTGGGTAGTCTTTATAGGAGGAATATGTGTTTACCCATGGTATAAATTATTATAACATTATGTCCAGCTTAAGAATTTAGACCTCTAGGTCAAAGGTAAATGTCACACTTGTAAATCTAAAGTCGAGATATAGGAATGTAAGAATGCCTGAATTGTTGACCGAATACGGCTATCAATTCACTTTTAGAAAAACAATCATATCTTGACTGGATTTACAAGTGTGACTCACACAATTATGCAAAATTATTTCGTATCCGTCCATTAAGACCAGGCAAAAGGCGAACAGCCGGACAATTCAAGAAGTAAATGCCATCATTGGCGGCATAAAAGGTGAATTTGGAAATTGGAGAGAATTGTGAATATAACAGTTCAGAACTTATTTGCCTAGTCTTTATACAAGCTCACATTCGGGAGAGATCGAAGTTTGTTTGAGATTTATATCTTTTCATACAGCAGGGAAAAAGATCTGATAACCTTTGTCATACACCGGCACTTGTCCACAATGTTCATTTATCGGGCTGTGTTGAAACCAACCTTGTTAAATTGTTTAACCTGATGCTCACAGTTGCTATATATATATATATATAACGCTTTACATCTACACAAATAATATAAACAAATAAACAAAAAATCGTAATTTATATCGCATATAAATTCGTTTATGTTTTATTAGTTACTTTTTTTTGGACAGTTTGGTGGTTTTTGTTGTCCAACTTTGTGTCATGTATTAACATTTGCTACATGAAAGCGTATTTGAAGTTTTTGGTTAATCTTTTCTTTGACAATAAAGACGTTTGGCTCTACCAGACATTATCAATCAAAGTTCTGTGTTTGTATTAACTCTACTGATTATGACACAAATTAACAAGGAGGAACATGTACCGTGTTAATAGTAAAACATAAAAAATAATATAAGAAGAGGATTTTAAAGCAGCATGCCTCCAGGTTCATGCTAATTTTCATGAAAAGTTTGAAATCATAAACATCAGTAAGTTATGAAGTTCGATGATCTTCGTTGAACCCATTGGCAGTTTAGTTTTTGACTGAAAAAGTAATTTTAAAGTTTGCAATCAGAAATGCGTGAAATACAGGTTTGCAATTAAAATGCGCTTGAACAATATATGTTTGTGTATTGAAACTTTATTTGGAAAATGCAAATTCAAACATTTACACAGTATTGATAGATACATATTTTTGTCTTGTTTGCTGAACTTAAAAACTTACAGATGAGAATAAAAGAGCATAAAAATCGTCCTGGACTGTCATTTGTCAAATCTCAAAATAATGTCCATAACCAGTGTATATCCTCAATAACTTCGTCATACCAGAAGCTTGGAAGCTGAGACGTTAAACCGAGTGTGCCGTAATCATTGCTTTAAGGAATATGCATATTAAACAATTTCAAAATAATATACATAAACCCCCTTACCTGAAGAAAATACGTGCGAGCGTTGTAAATATTCATGACTAAGTAGCCATTTTGTCAAGTTTGGACTAAAACCAAACGGGTGAAAATAGATATGAGTAAGAAAAAAAAAGAACTCCATCGAGCTTGCAGGAAATTTATCGTCTGAGCAACTCGAGCCTCAATTGTTGCATACCATAGAGAATTTAAAAAAAACAACATACACTGAACAAAAGTTCTAACCGATCACCCTGAGTTTTCGCTTATACATGAAAAAGAATAATACCAATAGATCCGACATTTATTTTATTTTGAAGAGAATGAACACATTGAGAATAATAAAATTGTAACATTTTCTATTTAAATAATACTTTATCGATATTTTTAAAAAAATATTTTTATGAACAGCCACTCACCTGTCTGATAGAGGCTCCAGCATTCAACATTCCAACTGCTACGGCACGATCCTGCATCGACATTCGTGCCATGTTTTATGTTTTTTCACTTATAAAGTTAACAAGGATTTATGCAATGTAAAATTTAATACTCACCATGCTCTGCACGAACATTTCGTGCCAAAATGTGTAAACCGCTCCCTGTCTCCCGCGCGAGCGCATGGAACCGTATTAAATTATTTTTCTTTCCACAAATCGGTAGAAAATGACACAAAAATCACCTCTGCAAAATTTTATAAGGATCTATTGACCCGTTATAAAATAATCAAAATTTCAAAAGTGATCGGTTAGAACTTTTGTTAAGTGTACACTACAAGTAAGAAAATAAATCACGGAAACTAACGAAAACGGTCCCAAAAATTAATGCGTTACCAAACAATATCTTCATTAAAAACATATTTTGTAATCGGCTTAATTGCAGACATTCCTTGTACATGCGCACTCATATTGGCATTTTACAATCAAATATATATTGGAAAGTTCGTCTGTAAAGTAGGGTTTTCAATATAAATAAACATTTTTTTTCAAACATAAAGCCGCTTGTCTCCTGACTCATGCTTATTTTCATGAAAATTTAAAAAGTAAAATATTTTCAAGTGAAGAAAGAGAGTTGTTTTAACATTGTAAACGCAACTTCTACGAAAATAACCTAAAATGGGTCAGAATATGCAAAAATAACCCCATTTTGCGTTAATCACGCAGTAGAAATATGGTGATACATAATTGATTGCGTGTAACGTGTAAATTATTTCTTAAATTGTGTATTATTTTACTTTTCTGAAGATCTTAGTACATATTTTTCAATGTTGATTTGCCTGAAATATTTTGATGCATCCTGGTTATGTAGGGGAAATAACTTTCCATTAAATATGGTAAAAGGTATTGTACGCGTTGTCTCTCTTAATTTAATTTTTGCTAGTGTCCGGAGTGAAAACTACCAATACCACCACCACACTGGTAAAAACGGAAGCACTAGATTTAAACTAAAAGATACTAAACAAATTTGATTTGACTGTAAAACACACCATTGCTATTAATTTGACCAATGCCTGTTTAGAATTCACGTTATTTGCAAAAGAAGACAAGTGTATCACTTATATTTATGGATATCAAACCCTTTGCGAGGACGTAGAGTGTTCGAATGATCTGAAATTTTACACATAAATTACCGGTATAGACATGAAGTCTTCAAATATAACATTTATCTTGACAAATTATTTCCATTCCCGTCATGTCAAAAAAAAACTACAGTGGAGTTCCTTTAAAGGTAAATACATTTTTGCAATCTGTTACATGGTAAGATATCTCAATTTTGCTTACAGCCATATTGAACTGGTTAAGTATGGGAAATGAATCAGTGCTGTGGGTAGGCTGTCTCAGTGAAGAATGAAAATTTGTGGTACATGTAGTCTATCTGGTCTGGTCGTGGGAGTAAACTTTAGTTCAGCATGTGGGCATGTCGGGAGGCTCTTCAACCTTATATGGGAGCTGGTGACTATCCGGCCATATCATTAGTGATTTCGTACATAATAGACAGCCTACAGTCAATACGACAAAGATCTAGTCGGCACCACTTAAGAGACCATAGCATTTGGGTAACCAAAGTCAGACTTGATATAACGCGCAGATCTTTGGACAGACTCTATTAGATCAGTATGAGCTTGATTGGGGAAGCGGGGCATACTTCAAATACATATTAAAGTTGTGGTCGGACAAGTGTCTTATATGCCATAGCCAGAGTTTACCCCAGTTTTACGTCGTTATAAGCCCAGGGTTTGGTTTGCCTTTTTGGTTGACCCGTTTACGTGCTCGTTTCATGAAAGACAATTAGATATATCCATGCAAAGATATTTGGCTGAATTAACCGGCTCTAGAGATTTTCCTATGTAGAGACAATTTGTTCGTATGGGATGTTTTCTTCTTGCTGAGTCATTCTGTTTGAAACACCCTGCATGAGAATTGTGACTTGGATTAGTTGACATTTGGATGGGTTAAACTCCATATCCCAATCCAATTTCCACTTTTTCTAGGTTATTTAATTCTTTTTAATTCCGATTGCTGACCTGATGTTGGTATGTAGCAGAATAGACGAACTTTTATTTGGACGTCCAGTAAGAGGTCATTTATGAATACAAGAAAGAGGAGTCCGAGGAGCACCGACCCCGGGGGACTCTAGAAGTAACAGGTACATTGCATTGCATTGCATTCAGACGATAATCCGTCTAATACTACAAATTGGAGCCTATCATCTAAAAAAGACTTTTGATTCATATAAGTGGTTGACCTCTTATGCCATAGACTAAAATTTTTATGCATTTCCATTAATTAGAAGTTTTCATGGATCGGTCACCTTATATAGAGCTTCTCGGTTAAAGATGATGAGGTATGCTTGTTTCTTCCTTCAAACTGCTAAAAAGGGTCGTTACTACCGTTTGTAGATAGGCAGAGTCTTGAGCCACGTCAATACAAAACCAACATAATGGGTTTGCGACCAGCGTGGATCCAGACCAGCCTGCGCATCCGCGCAGTCTGATCAGGATCCATGCTGTTCGATATCAGTTTCTCTACTTGTAATAGGGGTAAGCGAACAGCATGGATTCTGATCAAACTGCGCGGATGTGCAGGCTGGTCTGGATCCATGCTGGTCGCAAAACCATTATGTTGGTTTTGTCGTGACACGGCCCATATACTTTATCTCAATCCAGTTCATTCTATGAAGTACGCTCTGGGTCTTTAAAGGGACCTTCTGTATATATTGATTTAACCTCAGAAATATTATATTCATAATAATTTTGTAACAATTAATTAAATAACCCCTTTGCAATTGCCTCCAGTTCCAAGGCGTTTTGTTACGGGTTTTCCCTGAAATAAAAAAAAACAACACCGAAACAAACATCTTGTTTGTTTTAAATGTTATAACTTGTACAGACAGTTCAGGGTCTTTCTAAATCAATTATTATTCTATCCCAATTAAAGATCCTGTATGTTGTAATTGAGGTTGTATACCACACTTAAATGAAATTATGTATATGGATATTATTATCAGAGACATAGATAACTATGTCTCCGTTATTATGCTTATAAAGCAATTTTCAAACATCGAAGAATATGTAAAATATGTACAGCAAATATTTGTACATATTATATGTAATCATTAAAATATAATATAATATGCATTCATTTCTTATTGAAAAATTGACTTAGTCTTTATAGAAAATATCTTTTTATTACCTCCCTTTATTTACTTAAAATGTTAAATTCGGTAATATCTTTATAAATAATGCATATTGGAACTTACAAAATTGATAAATCTTAATTAGAGCATCATATTTATGATATAAAACCATGAAAAATTGTGGTACAGGATCTTTAAAGATTCACTTTAAAATATGCACATGAACATGCCCGCGTTGCAAACTTGACTGTGTCACAGTCCAACTTTGAAATCATTTTTGTCACTGAGTTACATTATTTTCATTTCTAATGCATAATTATCAAAATTTAACTTAAATTTTCTTCATATCTTAGTTACATGTAGATCTAGATATTTTTTGTATTTATGAGTCTGTCTAGTCAAAAATTCAGCATAAAATCTGGGACAAGTTCTTTTTGCTCCAGATTAAATATAGTCCCCTATTAATATTACCACATTATCATTATAAACTGTTCCAAAGGAATGGTTTAAGTTTACATGATCTTGCATATTTTTGTCCGCTTTTAGAACAACAAGCCAACGATACACATCCAAACGAACACCGCTTGAAAGCGCGCGCACTTTGCTGTACGTCTGTTTGTAAACAGAGAAGACCATATTTGGGTAACTGTCCGGGAAATGGGAGAAACTAAAGATGCTCGTGCTCAGAAGGTGGATCTTTTGGTAAGATTTTAACTTGTTCTGTAAGATCGTATATCATGTGTGTAAGTTTAAACATGTTATCACAACGTTCCTAATACATGTATTCAACGCAATGGCCGAACCATGCGGTTTTTTGTTTGGTGTTGATTTTCGTTATTTTCTAAATGTTTATGAGTGTTAAATGGTAAAAAATAATTATTTTCTGTAATATTTTACTCATTCACATTGTGTCATGGATCAAAATTACTCTTTTAAGCGTATTGTCGCATTTGTTTACATTTAACAATGCACTAGATTTGGCCCAATTGCATCATCTCCTAGGTCACGGCGGATTCGATTCGTAGAACCTTAGTTACACTATAAAAAGTAAGTTTGTACCATGCCAGAGACTTTTATTACAGATAAAACTCTTTGCTCTTGTCAAACTTATGTTTTTAAATTTTCATATGATGACATTAAGAATGAATCCAGAATCTACATTGTATATGTTTTCTACAGTAGTGAGTAGACTGAGTGAAATACTCAAATAGATATGCATTTGTTACTGAACTCCAAATTTTTGTGACTGCAAGGGCACTGTCTAAAATTTAGGGCTGTATCCTGGAAAAGAAGATCCCAAGGTCTAAACCAGGAATTATCTGAGTATATAGGTTCATTCTGTTTTCTTTAGTGTAATAGTTACAGGTTTTAATTTTGAAATAATATACTGTATAGGGGTCTATTCCAAGAGATTGCCTTTACACAATTAAAGGAGTGAATTAAAATTATTTAAGAAAGAGTTTTAATTCATGTTAAACATAAAAAAATATTATATAAATAAACTTGAAACTATTATAACTTTTAAGTTATCAATCTTCATTAGGAATAAAGAAATAAGTGAACTTGATGGGTGTTTTACAGTTTTTATGCTACAAACCAAATAGAATTCTTATTGAAACAACTATCACATTGGGAAAGAAAAAAGCTATAAGTTTGGATTGTTGGGAAAAACTGCATGATTTCAAAGAAAATTTCTATTAGGCCTCTGTTAAACCCTTGTCAGTTGTCATGGTTGCATCCTGGCAATGTTGAGATTATGCAGACTCTCAATTTTCACAATCCAGGCTGGTGTGATTTTTAGATACTACTGTACATCCTGAAATATTTAAAAGAGGTTTGACAAATGGGTTCTCACACAAGTTTTCTTAAGTTAAGATTTTTGTACTCTTGAAAGTTCGCTTTTTCTTTATTAAATCAATCAAAATAATAATACATAATGACATATTTATTCAGAGTTTTTATGTTTTCTGATATTTTTAACTTGCACCACCCATGCAAACAAAAGTAACATATATTTTACAACTGACAGATTTTTAATGTATTTAATTGAGTTTCTCCCCCAGATTAACTTACTCAATATGAAAAAAATAGTTTAAGAAAAATAGGTAATTAAGAATTTTTGGCCTGATTATGGTATTTATAGTGTTTGAATGATTTTGAGATAAATGTAAAGAAAAATGTTTCATTTTATAGCTAAAGAAAGATCTGTATTGTATACATGGAGAGTAATGTTCCTTTTTCGATGAAATCACAAATAATAATAAAACAACAAAATACTCCTGGTGCAAAAACATTAATACTTGGAAATGAATAAAGTATAAATACACAGTGTATAAATGCACTGTAATACAGTAATAAAATAAACAATATTCATAAAATATTCTCTCTCCTTAGATGATAAACAAATTATTTCATTATTTTATGTTTTTGTAGATTTAGGTGTCATAATTCATAATTGTTTTACCCTATTATTAGAACTTTGTGCTGCATTTAATGGTGAAGTAACAAACAAACCACAACAAAAAACATCTGGCATTTATGGGCAACTACAGAATAGTGTTTTATTATGCATGTAATGTGTAAAATGCCATTAGTTTTAGTTGAAATGTAGATATACAAATGCACCTGCAGTTTTGGCGAGCTGACCAAGTATATGTTATTTGACGTCAAAACACTTGTTTCTTGTGGGAATTAAGCAGGGAATTTATCTAAAGAATGATGGTTCTTACGTCAAACTAGTTGAAAGTGAGAAAATCCGAAATAGATCCTGGCTAGAAATCATCTAGAACTGGTCTGGATGAAACTTTCAAGATTAGAAACCAGTGGAATTTGATCTATGTTTAGAATTTTGTTATTTTTGGAGCATAACTTACACCTAAATATAAATATTTCACAGGTTTGGTGGGAATTAATACTAAATACTTTTTTAATAGCCTTGAAATGATAAAATTTCAGCATTCCATTAAAAATAAATAGGACCACTTGACTTTTCAACTTCAGTGTCCCTATAATGCAATGAGGCACCTTGTCATCTTTAAAACATAAAGTAAAGTATAGTAATTTTTCACTTTGTACACAAATTTAGGATATAAGGAGCTAATGTGGAAATATGTCACTGTCTGTCATCTTTGACTGTTTGGTATAATGATAGTGATAAATGCACCCATTAGTAACCACCTTATATAGCATATTATCATTTATATTTATCATTTTGACTAGTCTTTCACCTTGTAACAGATTTTGGAAACACGCTCCAGCTTTCTCTGTTTGATAGTCGCACTGAAATGTGGTGGTCATTTCCTTGTCTTGTTTAAGATTTGTTTATTTTGAATTCTTTCAAAGTTTAGTTATAGCTGTTTAAACTAATAATTTTGAAAAATTTAGAAGACCTATACTTTTTAGCTCACCTGTGACAGGGTGAGCTTTTGTGATCACTTTTCGTCCGTCCGTCCGTCTTCCGTCCATAAACTTTTACTTTAAATGACATCTCCTCATAAACCACTAAGCCAATTTCATCCAAACTACACAGGAATGTTCCTTTGGTGGTCACCTTTAAAAATTGTTCAAAGAATTTAATTCCATGCAGAACTCTGGTTGCCATGGCAACCAAAAGAAAAAACTTTAAATATCTTCTTTTAAAAAACCCTAAGAGCTAGAGCTTAGATATTTGGCATGAAACATCTTCTACTGGATGTCTACCAAAGTTGTTCAAATAAAATCAAACAAAAACATTTGGGAACCTATCTTAGGACAAACCAATTAAAAGCAGTGTTGGAGATCAATTTTTAGGACTTGATTGACACTTGTGTGAAGATATTGCTCTTGAAAATTGTATGAAAATTCTGAAATCTTTAATCATGTAAATTAAGATCATTATGGGTGTATTTGTGGTTTTAATGACATAAAAAGCGTAGGTTTGAAATTTGATCTGTAAAATACTTGTTCAGATTTCTTCTGTGGGAAATTGAAAACTCATTTGATATAATGTATCACGGAGAGACAGTTACTGGCCATGCATGAACAAATATGTTTTTCATGAATTGAATTCCGATGTAAATTTGATCATTGACATATACAACCTGTGTGACACGTTGACTAGACATGATACATAGTATGTATATATTTGCAAATTTATGAATGAAAGGGAAATTCATGACACAAATTGAACTTTTGACGTGTAATTAATAAGCTATTGATATCATACAGAGGTCGACAATTTCAGGTAATAAGTTATATCTGCAGGTAATATTTAGTTACGACCCTCAACTTTATTCCATCTTTACAGTGTTTGACAGGTATTTGTAAATCTTTATTGGGTATATATTGCTTATTTTATTGGTTTATTATAAAAATTTATGGTTCGTGCAGGGTTACATTTATTATAAGACTGTGATTCTGTAAAAAAGAAAGTCTGGCATGTTATTTTAGTATAATAACATCATGGATAAATGAGTTCAAAGGTCAGCTCATGAATAAATTATTATGTATTGATATTGGATGTATGACACTTAACAGATCAACTTTTAGATGGATAGGTTAGACCAGAAGGTAGTTAATGAAATCTCTATTATATCTTAGTGGTCACCATTTCTCTGATGAATTTGTGAGTTGAACTTCAATAAAGGGATTTTCACTTGACATTACTGCCACAAATGCTGGCTGATATAGCACTTTCACGGCTGGGAGGGGGGCATATTAGCACATATTTGACATTACTGCTACAAATGTTGACTGACACAGCACTATACAGGAAGCATATTTGCACTTAACCAACATAACTCACTGCCACATGTGCTAGCTGATACAGCACTGCACTGGATGCATATTAGCATATACTTGACATTACTGCCACAAATGTTGGCTGACACAGCACTATACAGGAAGCATATTTGCACTTAACCAACATAACTCCACTGCCAATTGTGCTAGCTTGATACAGCAATGCACTGGAAGCATTTAGCATATACTTGACATTACTTGCCACAATGTTGGTGACACGCATATACAGGAAGATTTTGCACTTAAGCACATAACTCACTGCCAATGTGCTAGCTGATAACGGCAATGCACTGGAATGCATTTACATATTACTTTTGACATTACATTGCCACAAATGTTGGTGACACAGCACTTACAGGAGCATATTTGCACTTAAACAACATAACTACATGTGCCCCACAAGTTTAGCTGACCAGCCATGCCTGGATGCATATTAGCACAATTATTTACATTATGCCGACAAAATGCTGGCTCTTAGAAGGTTGAAAAGTCATTCTCCTGTGTTTGCTAATGCTTTCCAAACCAATTTACCTATTTCTTAATCCGAGAGTTTGATAACATTTTTGCTTGGATTCCTGTGATGAACTATTTTAGTTTTTTCCTTTTAATATTGTGTCCATTCCTCTAACATCATTGTTGAAGATTATGGTTTTTTTTTGTTCCTATTGTTTCACTAACTTAATTTGGCCAGCTTCTACCCTTAACCAGTTAGAAGCAAGCCTTGTATGATTGGTTGCAATGTCCCTATTCAGTCTGTATTTTATTTGAAATTTCTATTAAAATGATGATTGGTTTTGTCCCAATCGAAAGATGGACAAATCCATTTTAAGATTCATTAATTTATTTAGCAATGGTGACTGGTTTAAATTTAATTATTGTATTAAGATATGGCCAGTCTGTAAACAAAGATTCTTGTCCTTTTTTCATTCAGTTATAACAAAAATGGGGCCATGATAAATACATGTAGTAAATTTCCGAATTAAAAGACTTTAACATAAACATATAGTTATGAAAATTGTTAATTTAGAAGAAGTAATTGTTTTTAATGCAAATCGGCTCTTTACTCGGGCAGTAATTAGTGTAGCCGCTATTTAATGAAGAGAAACCCAGTGTGATATTTGAAAATTGTGATTGGGATATTTTAATTAGCCAGGTCAGGTGTTTTTCTAAAAAAGGCGTTGATAACACTGTAGAATGTGAGGTACTTCAAATTTATTACATAGATAATGCACGGTGGGGTCAGCTCGCAGAGACAAATGTGAACACAGTAATTTTTTGATATCCTTTAAACTTATGAAAAAATTGTCAATTATTAATTTGCTGGACTTTTTATTTTCTGAAAAAGTAGCAAAACATTATTTTGTTTCATATGACAGGAATGAATTGCAT